>NC_079153.1:7283620-7587683 GCF_947563725.1 Argiope bruennichi | reverse complement strand
CTAGAATTTTTTTTTCTTAAATTCACATCTAAATGACACTACGCATTTAAAACAAAAACTTAATTGCTATTGAAAAGAATATTATCTAAATCTTGAAAATTAATAAAATAATATACTATCATCAAAAATATAAGTGTAGATTTTTCAAAAACGCTAACACATAAGGAAGTGAAAAATAGATAACAATATTCAATGTTCTAAAATACAAAACAACTGAAGTTAAATAAAAATGTGTGAAAAGATTTAAAATTTCCATAGAAGATTATATATTTTGCTGCATAATTTTTTTTTCTTTTATACTTTTATATTAGCATTTTAATTTATTTATTCAGTTGCCCCAACAAGAAAAAAGTCTTGAATAAACATTCGCTTCTATTTCCACATATAAAAAATATTTAAAATCAATTTTATAAATACGGTATTTACATAAAGTATAATGTCAAATGTCAAACTCTTAAAAAGTTAAAAAAAAACTGTCAGATTAAATTTTCATTTTATTTTCGAAACAAGTACTACAATAGGGTAATTTTTAATCTAAAAAACGATTAGAAATATATTAATTAGATTAGTTTATTAGGTAAAGAGAGTAAATCAAACTTTTTGAATTTGAAGATGGAACCATGTGTTCAAATCATTACTAAATGTGAAAGAAAATTTCTTGTACATTAAACAATGAGATGACAAAATTATTTCTCAACGAAAGAAAGAAGTGTAATTCAAGAATTCATTAGAAGTGTAATTCAAGGGAAAATAAAAAGAGGAAAATGAAAGAAAACTATAATTTTTCAAAGAAAAAAAAAGAGATTATTACACAAGTAACTAAAAATAAAACCCACCCGCAATGAAAGTAAATCGAAAAGAAAGTGCAATAAAATCATTTCGAGTAAGGTCACAGTCATAACTGAGTGTGCCATACAAAATCAAATTATTTGTTTGACTTTCATTGCGCTATGATTTTATATATGTTTCTACGGCGAGATGCAAAATGGATGCTAAAAATTAGTTTTCAGAACAGTTTACGTTCAGCGTGTGATAATAAACTTATTTCTTCCATAATTCAATTCCTCATATTTTGAAAAAATTAAGTGTTATATAAAATTTTATGTTGGGATTTATATATTAGACATAGGAACTTAATAAATATCGCTTAAAATCTATTTAATTTTTTAAAAAATAAGCATCTACTCCGAGAAAATTAAAATATGAAATAAGTGCATTTGATATAAAATAACAGAATTGTAAAGCATAATAAAAGTTGCTTATAGAAACGTACTTTTATTATTATAATTCAACCAAAATATTTTTCTTTTTTCTTGCTTTTGATTGTTATACATATATTTAAAACCTTCGTTCAAAACGTTTTAAGGGCAAATTATTAGCTCTATAGCTCAGAAATGGAAACTAATTATTTCTTGGGTATTAAATGCCTCATTAAGGTTTTTAAAATTTTGAATCATATTTTAATAAACCATTAATTAAGATTGTCACGTTTTCTATCTAAAGCATAGGACCATATTATAGTATAAAAATATTTAAAATTCAAAAATATGCCCTCCACAAATACCAATTTTAATTTCGGATAGATTTTTCCATAATAAAGGTTTTTTACAATTTCTATAATTATCAGTAATTCAAAAATTATTTTTAAATGTATTTTAAAATAATAATTTTTATTGCTTTAATTGTTGGATCTGTATTCTCGACTTTTGCTACACAACAAATGCATTTTTTGAGTGTTGTTTATCGCTGCTATAGGAACAAAAGTAAGCATGCAAAAGGAATAAATGGTGATGAATCAAGTCCAAAGTATCATCATGCTTCGATATTTTGGTTCAAATTTCCCATAAATTTTTCTATAAATATATTTCATTGAAAAAATATGCATAAAATTTTCCAACATTTCAATGTTATTAATTTTAAAAAGAGCATTAACTCAATGTTTATTAAATAATTTCTCATTTTTTAAAAAATCTTGCTTTTTTTAATTAGCAAAGTAAACAAATCCGCCGTTTCAAATAAATAGATTAAAAGAAATGAAATTCTTTTGAAAAGTCATTTTTTTCACAAATGAAGTATTAAAGGGTAGCATTTAACTTTTACATTGAAAATGTTTTGCTTGCTCCTCTTATAAGCAGCAAAACGTTTTGAAAAATATTAATAGGAAAAATTGTTAGATTGCCAGTTGGTTGGTTATTATTTTTTTCACGTTTTTATAAGTGCAATAATAAAATATGGAAAACGGTGTAAAATCAATATTTACTTCATTTATTGAAAAATTATCTTTTTAAAAAGCTATATTTCGTTTTAAAATCATTTTATTATTTTTTTATAAAATATCCACTTTTTAGATAATTTAAAATTTAAGTCGCATTATATGGCAAATCTAAAATTTAAAAAAAAAAAAAAACTATATCTATTTCATTTTACAGACCAACAAATTTGACATATTGTTTAAAAATATACATTTTTTTTGTTATGTCATACGTTTTAGAACGCTTAAAATTAGAAATCTGAAGGGGCAAAAAAATCTATAAACAAATACGTGTTGTACAAATATATGTATATATATTGCAAATTATTTTTCTTAAATGAAAAAAGTCTTTATTTATTTTAATGTGCCATCAATTTATCATTATGTGAACGGTTTTTTTTATTAATATTGATGTTTATTACTTTTGTTCATTTACACTTTTCATTTAGTTGTTTATTTTTAAAAGTAAACAAAACAATCGAATAAAAGACTACATTTAAGAATTTAATACAATTATTATTTCCATGTATAAAGTTTTGACAATGACTTAGTAAACAAAATTTAATGCAACTAAATAATTAAATGCTATTGTTTGGACTTTTTTTTCATTT
Organism: Argiope bruennichi; assembly: GCF_947563725.1. Classification (NCBI taxonomy): domain Eukaryota; kingdom Metazoa; phylum Arthropoda; class Arachnida; order Araneae; family Araneidae; genus Argiope; species Argiope bruennichi. Next base: position 7,584,821 of record NC_079153.1, on the reverse strand, counting down.
TTTACTTTTTTTACAGTACCATTCTTTATATTAAACGTTTCTTTTAAATATTTTAAATGTTCCTGGTTTATTATTTGAATACAAAACATTAAAAGTTATTTTTTGAAATTATATTTGCAGAAAATATATATATATATATATAAAAATTTTCCTATCTCTTTCATATATATATATATATATATATATATATATATATATATATATATATATATATATATATATATATATATATATATATATATATATATATATATATATATATATATATATATATATATATATATATATATATATATATTATACAATGTTTACGTCTTGATCTCGTCAATTATCATTTTATAAAATTTGAAAAGATCTGTTTTTTTTTAATTTGAATTTTTTTTCAAAAAAATATTATTTTTTAATTTGAATTTTAATACAAAAAGTTGAAACAACTACTTTACTATAAGAAAAAGAAAAGTTTGTTTACTATATTTTTTTGAAGAATTGTAGCATTTAGTTTGGCTTTTTTCTAGAAATGATATTTTTATGAATATTTCTCACAATGGAATTTTATTTCTGACTGATTATAAAGTAATTGCAAGAAATGAATTTACAATCACTCTATTTAAAAAAATAACAAAGCATTTATATGTTCAAAATATTTGTTGATGTTTTGAGAAATAACGAAAAGAAGGAACAATCAAGTAAAGGCTAAAGTATCTGCTTCTAAAAAAATAAAAAAAGTACATATATAAAGAATATTTTTGAGATAAAATATGTTCTATAAAATTATTCCCTAAGTTATGTTTTTTAAGAATAAGTATATATTTTCATTAAAATCTACACATTGCTTTTTATTTCTCAAACACAAAGTAAAAAATTAAATTTAAATCCATCCATCTAATTTTTTAAAAACCCACATTGAATTTCTTTAATTATGGAAATAAATTATACATCGAAAAATATATTTGGTAAATGTTTTCAAGAATGAATTATAGATAAGGACGGGAAAAAATGTTTAATCTTCATTCTTTTATTGAAAAGCTTACAATGGATGTTTTATTTTACCATAATAATACCCAAAGATTAATTTGATTAAAATGTGTTTCGCATAATACAATAAAATAAAACGATTTGAATAAGCAAAAAATATATTAATCAGCAAATATCCGTGCCCGAAGACAAACGATTTTTCTTTACAAGAATAATAAATAAAAGGTTCAGTTTGAAATCCCTTAATATCCTCTTTCTTCATTAATTTATGATGGATTGCATTCTTAAAAATAATGAATTCTGATGAAAACCGGTGATGGCATCGTTGATTGATAAGCTAAGTTTCAAAGCCTGTCTTTTGAAATAGATTAGAATTATCAAGGTATTATTAATTTTTAAAGTAAATATTTAATGCGCAATCGATAACTCTTTTGGAAATATGTGGAGCAGTGTCATTTTTCCATAGAAAATGAAAAGCCAGATTAAGTGTTATCATTTAACTCTTTATTAAAGGAGTTTGATTTTTTTCCTAAGATCAGTCAGTATAGACTTGGGTTCTGCAAATTTTATGGATATTAAATCTTAATAAACTAGATTCTGATTATTCAATTTTATTGCATGAGACTTTATAAATAATTAAATAATTTCTTTGTTTTTCCTCATTTGCCTCTTATCTGCTAGATGCATTTACTATTTATGTAGTCTACATACTTTCATAATTCACGTCTTCCAAATGCAAATGCATGTAAATTTTATTCCATATTATTACATGCTTTTATGAATATAAATTGAAATTAATTGTTTAACAATGTGTGTTTTAAATGAAAGAATGTTCACGTTATGTCATAGTAGTGACAATTGACAATATATATAACATTTAAACACTCATTATCTAATTCATTACTCCTATTTCACCTTTGACTTGAGAATTGGGTTCAAAAATTAAATTTGTGTGATACATTCCGCATATTCATCTGAGCACGAATTTCTTACATTGCATTAAATTGGCATTCTTCATAATGAAGTTCCTCTTAACGTAGAAAAGTGATATGATTATAAAGAATAAATATTTTACATCTAATATCTAACATCTAATATTCTACATCTTTTAACTATTTGTTGGTTAGGAACACCTAATTTTGTTGGGAAATAATGAAAACAAAACGTTTATTTTGCTCAGGTCCAATAACAGCTCTTCATGAAAAATAAAATTAAAATAAACCTGTATACAGTTTGGTGTTTATAGCATGAAATATGTATCTTCAGATGTCAGAAAGATCTGGAAGATCGACTGAAAAATTTTACAATGAATTTAATCTGCAATATATTTAGCCATATTTAATGTTTAAAAAATTTCAAACAGTCCAATAGTTTCTGTTTTTAAATCAAACTTAGCTCAATAATCGTACTTCGAAGCAAACACAATAAAAGATTTCTAGTAACTTTCGAAGGTTTCAGTCTTTAAAATAAACTATGGAAAGAATTTGCCTCGAATCGATAATGGATAGTTTTCAAATATCTAAAAAAATAATCTTATAAAAACTATCTAAATAGCATTTATAAACTAAACTTTTAAAATTACGATGTATTAAATAGAATTAATTTTCAATTAAATAATATTTTCATAACATTAAATCTTTTAATCTTTGTATCCCATGATTAAAGTATTAAAATGCTACTATAAAATTAATATTTTCAATCACTTGAGACAGATTAGCTGTAATATGCATTATAAGGTACAGGAACCATTTTGAATTATTATTTTAAAATTTCAATATTTCTATTTTAATTCCAAATAAAGCGTGATGGTTCTTTCCGTTATACAAAATATAACGATAAATATTTTTTTTTAAATTAATTTAAAATTATCTTTAGTATATTTTATTAATATGAAATTTTTATTGGTAAATAATTTAATTGCAAAATTATTATGTCTCAAGTATGTCAGAAATTTCTGAAATGTTATTATTTTTTTGGAAAATATTTCCCAAAACAAATTTAGTGATTTTTTTTTTATTATTCAAAAATTATCATACTGCACAAATAAATTTAACTTAAAATATCCATTATTAAAAAAAAAAAATTAGAGCGGGAAAACCTGATATTCTAGTCTTAAGTTTTATAGAAAGTTCCATCTGAATAAGGTTTCAACTTCAATTGAAATCTTCTTGAATAAAGAGAAAAAAAAAAGTTAAGAATTCGACGCAGATGCTCTAAGACGGATTATCCATCGATATTCCAAAGATTTCCCTCGGGGGTCTACGTTAAGTTCTTATGTTGCCCCCCTCCGATCCATCTACCCAAACATACACTCATGCCCGAGAGTGATGGATGTTTGTGACGTCTTGGAGGCGTCTTCTGATTGGTCGGCAGCCCAACCCCCTGTCGTGAAAACATTGGATCCCAAGTTATTTATCATTCGTAAAAGACCATCCATTTGCCTTTGAGGACTGCAATTTTTATTCCTTTTGCACAAAAATATTGCATCTGTTGCACAGAAGGAGGCACTACAATAACCTTGGAGTGAAGAGCGAACAAAGGATGTGGCGCGTTCGTCGGAGATTCATGGACTTTTATGCTTGAGTGTGAGCTTAAAAGAGATCTGAATGATTGATTTCAGGAGATTCCTTTGCAACATCAGTAACAAAGACTCAAACAGTTGACACCGTGAAAAATTATTCTCAGAAGAATATATGAAACTGCTTTTGAAACAATTCATTAAATATCACAATATGAAACTCGAAAATTTATATGCGAAAACACAATTTAAAAACTGAAATTCGAATTCTGCTTGAATTACAGAACGATAAATTCTTATTTTAATGAGGTAGATTTATATCATAAGCATAGGACCATCATTCAAATTGAGTATTTCAAATGGCTCTTAAAAGGAAATTTTGTCTTCATATATCAAAAATGTTAAGGAATAGTTATAGAAACATTAATTATAAGAAAGGATTATCTTAATAATTCATTTTAAAATTTTCCTAGATTTATTGCATAATCATTCAAGAGCAGTTTTCAATGAAAATAGAAGTTTCAATGTAATCAGAAATTACGGGAGGAAATTATTTAAAAGCTTAATGATTGACCAGCAATCACTTTTAATAACATTATATGCATTTGACCTCTTAAAACTATTTTTATGCACAAATACAAAACATTTGGTGTATTATAGTAATTATAATCAAAAATATGCTCGATGTAATTTCCTATTTAAATTCTTAAACAGGGCAAATGATTATCTAACATCGAAATGGAAAATTGAATTTAGCTTATCTCGAATTTTGAAATGCTATGTGTAATAAAATTTGCTCTAATTTAATTTAAAAAAAGGAAATAAATTACCTTAGTAGAAATAACGAATCAATTAAAAATGGTACACTGTTACCATTATGTGAATTTCATATTTATTCATCTATTTTCAGTTTATTCCAAAACGACAATATAATAGCATTGAAGATCCTGCTCCGATCCTAGATTTCAAATTTAAGAAATGTAAATATTTTGAGTTTATATTTAATTCCAAATATTTACGAGAAAAGAAGAAGAAATAAATGAGAGCTTGTTTATTGCAGATGTTTGAAACTGATATGTCGAAACATAGTCCAATTTATAGGAAAGATGTAGTCATTGATGGCGCATATCGTCATTAATTTCCAAACTCAGTCAGAAGTGCTATCCACCATGCCCATCAACTGCCTCTTACGATGGCAGGGCTCACCCATAATAATTTATCTACGTCCATCAGTTAACTGTAGCATTATTGATATTGAGAAAACTTATTGAATCATGGTAATTGCATAATCTTAAATGAATATACGAGTTGGACTTTCTTTTAACTTTTCAATACAAAAATTATATACTTTTGGATAGAAAATGATAAAGATACTAAGCAAGTGCAATGATTTACTGAGGAAGAGACGATCGCTTATAGCAGTAGTAAAACTTAGAGCTTATATAGTTATTAGGAAAAAAGTTGTGTATCATAGAAATATATTTAGTATCAGGATATCAATAAAATTTGTTTATTAGAAACGGGTAGTGGTAAACTTGTCCAACAAAATATCAAAATATCAAACTTGTCCAACAATAAACATGAATCTCATTATTATTTTTTTTTTACATTGATAGTCGAAGACAAATGCATTGGCAGTATAGTAATATTTAAAACACAATGAAATGTATTTATTCTGAATACAGATATGTTGCGAATTATTACAAATATTGAGCTAATTGAGTAAATTATATTTTATTCAAAATGCATTCAGAGCATGTATTTCATAACAGTGTATTTAGGTATGCGGTGCATCCATTTAAATTAGTTACTGTAGCATTTACTGTAATGCAAATGTATGTGTAAATAATATATATATTTATAGTATATATAAATATATACTGAATTTAATGCATTTTCTGTTTGCAAAAATCAATTAACATTTTTTTTTTAAATCTCTGCATATATATATATATATATATATATATATGTGTGTGTGTGTGTGTGTGTGTGTGTGTGTGTGTGTGTGTGTGTGTATAAATGAAAGATGGATGCATTAATTTTGTTCTCTGTAGGAAATTATCACGATTAAACCCACATCTTCTTTAAGTTTTCTCACAAATACAATAAAACGATTCAAAGGCTTTAGTGAATATTAATTAATTATTTAGTTTGTTTTTGGAAGTTTAAATCTAAGTTTCTCTTGGATACACATTATTGTACAAAAAAAAATGCCTAAGCCCAAGAATTTTTCATAAAATTGGATTAAAAGTAGTGAAAACAAGAGAAGACAGTTATATATATAAGATTAACTTTTACCTTAATAATATTTTTGAAAAAAGAATGTTATTTTCAATTTGAAAACTTTTGATTTTTTATGTGAGTCAAAAATGAGTTGAAAACTTAATTAATTGCTTTTAAAGGTTAGATGGAGATTAGGATTCAATACTGAAAATGGTTAACTTCATATTACAAGCTATAAGCAAGTTGTCATATTTAAATTAACATCCAAATATAAAACATTAACATTATTAACATTAAAATAAACTTTGTATCATTCTGTAAACAATACTAATAAATAGCTCATAAAAAATCTTCTGTGATTTTTAAAAGTCGTTTTAGACCATCAACAAGAAAAATGCCTAAAACATATGATAGGATGATAAGAAAAGACATAAAACACATGTGAAATGAAAGTTCAAAAATTCTTTGAAAGACAATTCAAAGAATGATGTTGAAATGAATCGTATGGTAGTCAGTAGCAAAAGAGCGGCGTATAATTGCTCTTCAGGGGATGAAATTAATGTGGATCATAACAAGAATTATAACATTTTCTTCAAAAAATGCTGAGCAATTAAATGAAAAATAGACATTATTCTACATGCTGAAGCAATCGAATGCGGAAAGATGCAAAAAGTGATGAAAGCAGGGATGCAACACAAATAATTTAGAAGAAAATTGCATAATAGATAAAGATAAATTTAAAATAAAAATGTAATGAAGAAGAATACATACTAATTCAAGCTGAGGGCGAAAGGCCGGCGTGTCAAGTATTGAGCATTTGACGAAAAGTTGTGACCCTCACAAACAAGCGCCAAAATCACGTCCATCAATCCGTGATTAGTTATAAAAGATATCGGTCATTTTACGAATACTTACAGAAACGATGATGATACGAGGTGCAAGTCAGGATCTAATGATATGTTTTTCTTTGTCCGAATCTACTACAGCCTTCAAAGTACCGTAGAGCAATTCATTAGGAGATAAAATCAGTTTCTGAGGGAGCTAGGCAATGGGACATCCAGATTCCTCTACATCCATATAACTGGTCCAAAAGGTCATATACGGAAATCGAGTTTTGAGATAGAGTCCCAATGGTATTGTAAAGGATCTTGGATGGGTGGAATTCAGACAGGATTTGGTGCCCATGACTAAACATTCTGCGATTCGGTGCATGCCTCGTTGATAGTCATCCCATTTGCAATTATGCAACACACTAATTCATTTGTTAGGTTATACATGAAGCGAATATTGGTCAGCTCAGTATTTGGGAAACAATTCATGTTGATCACTCTCTTTCGACATCTTTTTTTAGGGGGGTGGAGAGAGATTGCACACAGGGCCACCTAACATCAGATCGTGGTTTATATATATATATATATATATATATATATATATATATATATATATATATATATATATATATATATACACTACTTAACTAAAGAAGAAAATTAAAAGAAAGAAAGAAGAAAAAAAAAAAGAAACTTAAAAAGAATAACTTTACGGAATACACTGCCATCAAATTCTACTCATCTCAAAATTTGTTTTTGAAAGTAAAATTTATAACTACAAAAATGTTGCAATTATATAAATAACCTATAATTAGGCATTTCTTCAGAAGAAAATACCATTTTACACTTTTAGCGTATAAATGTGCAGCGACTTTCATGGCAGAATAAGATGAGCCTGGAAAAGCTCTGATAAGATGTATCGTTTGGAAGCATTTAAAATTTCGTTCAAATTCCTATTAATACAAAATTAATTTTGCTCGATATCTAAGAGATTCTTTAAAATTTTTATTTCGTCGCTTTTGTTAATAAGATAGATAACGAATATTCATTCACAACCAGTTTGTATATTATCTTGAAATGAATACAATTATTTTTGATTTCATTTATTATATTTAAATAGATTTATCTCTTACTTATTATTGCCACTGCAGCATTCATCTCAGCATGTCTTGGATGATGAGTCACTAATATGTCTTAAATGTGTTTAAACTGTTCCACTTAAAAAAGGAAGTTCTCACAGATCAATTAATAAGTGTTTCCATTATAGAAAAAGAAGTGATTTGATTTTTTTACATTATTCTTTGTTAACAATCAAACTTTTCAATCCATGTTTCCATCAGTCCACGAATTTGATTTCCCCTTTCCTTTTATACAATCGTTACAGTTTAAAATGGTGTGAGACCGTCACCAAAAAAGTAAACACGCCAATTTCATGAGAATGAGCCCATAATCCTTATTCACCAGTTCGCCCCATCTTCGTTGCTTTCAGTACTACACTTGACAAATCAGCTGCTTAAGTGCAGTTAGCCGAAGGGATTCGAGTTGTTTTATTTTTTTCCGACCTCAGAATTCCCCTAAGCCTGAAGCGAAAAGAAGATCTCCGACACTTGGATGGATGGTGCAAACAGATAGAAGAGCACAAAAAAAAATCACCTTGTGACTATCCGATATCTGCCTTCCCGAGAACTGAAGCCTTCGTAGAATTTTTCAGGGCCTTCCCCTTCCGGGGGACGTTTTCTTATTGATATTTACATGGGTCTTGAATGAAGTATTCTGTTTTGTTAAGGTCGCGATGTTTGTCTCGATGCAAAATTTGCTTTGTTGGAAAAGACAGCAAAGCAGAATCGGCAATCTATTTCTGTAGGAATGTATGTTTTGGGCTCCAGGTATTTTAATAAGCAAATATGCAGGGTTGGATTTAAACAATTGCTTTTGTAAATACTAGATGAAGAGAGCATTTTAGAATGGAAGATTCTATTGTATTGTATTAAACATTAATCTAAATAAATGTGTTTTCTATAACCACTTGAAATTTTTTATTTAATATTTTACATTATCAGAACATACATAGATATTTCTTTTACTTTTGCAAAATAAATTTTTAAACAAATGTATATGAAACAGTTAAATCTTTTTTATACTAAAGCATATACATTCAAAAAGAAAAATCACAATTTTTTTCTTTCGTAATATGAAAAATACACATATGTCGAAAATATATTTATTATTAATGTGCATTAAAAATACAGATATTCGTATACTTATACCATTTATTGAAAGAAATGTATAATGGTGACAGAAAGTCCAGACATAAACTTTAGAATCAACAGAAAGTTTGTGTGTTTGAGGGAATTCACCTCAACACTTTCGTCTCAGACTGTCTGGAGACGCTTGGAATCATGCATAATGAGAAATGTTCAAAAGTTTTTTTGAAGAATTTCCCTTTTTACTTTGAAAAGTTTCATGATTTTTAAATTCATCTAAGAGATCTGTGTAATGAGTAATCTCATATCAATTATATTATTCCTAATCAAATTATCAATTATTTTTTTAGTTCATTAGTGGATAGATCTCCATTACAAAAAGAATTCATGTTATATTATAACGAAAAAAAATTGTGTCAAAATTAGATGCCACATTTCTGAATTTTCTGATGATAATTCAGAAGAAATTGAATTTACAGACAGCACCTTTTTGTCCAAAGATAAATCGATTCAGTATGGAAGTTAACCTTCTTTGGAAGAAGGTTCGAAGAGTATTCTTTCGAAGGAACTTTCGAAGAGTATTTTGAATCATCACGATAGGTTATTTCATGACGAAATGTCTAGTTTAATTTAGTTTATTACTTAATATATCGAGAAAATGTTCATCGTAAACTCAAAGATAGAAGGAAAATGTGTATTTAGAGATACCTGGAAGCGAATTTACCATGCAGAAAAAAGGGAGATCTATTTTCAGGATTAGTAGTTTTAGTTTTGAGTTTGCAATAATGGAAGTCAGAAATTTATTATTTACGTCTGATCGGCTGCAGCCATCTAATTTTATAATTGCATTTACATATCACACATTAAATTCTCTAATTGCATTTACATATCATACTTCACATTTTCTAATTATATATTTAGTAGCATCCTAAATTGCAAATATTTTCTCGTAATGATGAGTAGAAAATTTGTTCTACAAGAAATATAAATTTCCATAGTAAATTAATAAGCGATACAAATTTTGACAATGTAATAAAAAAATATTGAAATATATGAACCAATGAACAAATATCATAAAAATATTTAAAATATATGAATGAATGTAACATTTATGTTTGATAATTAATAATACGCAAGAATGCAAGAAGTAATGCAGGGATTCTTGAAATTTTCAATTTTGATGTAACATATCAATACAATCGAATTTCCGGAAAAAGTTGTCACAACCTCATATTTGTAAACAGATATAAGAATATAACAAGTATATAATTAATAATAAAATAAATTAAATTAAAATGAATTAATTAAGAATACAAATGCAATTTTTAAATATCGGATAGTTTATCTGATTATTTTTATTAAAAAAATACGGAAGAAAAAATTCAATTAAAAGTTTTCTGGCCATTTTCGTAGCAGAGACAAATGTACAAGTTACATAATAATACATAATACATACATAATAAAGATTACATAAAACAAAATAAAAAAAAGTAACTATTAAAAATAACCACTGAAAATTCCATTAATAATACGTATAAATACATTCAATATATCATCTTACATCTAAGTTACTCTCCACTGAATCACAAGCTTCTTTTTAATCCATTTTTGACATCTTCGAAAAAATGCAAAGAGTGCAATACATGCTGGCAGAATTAGAGTACAAAAGTATAGGACATTTCTTCATTTAATAACTACAAAGAGCTCAAAAGTGATATGACATTTCTTATGGACAAACGACTATGCATTACTGAGGGCATTTTGGACAATATATGCAGGGGTGGAGCTTTGAGAGAGGGGAGGAGGAGCGCAATGTTGCTTTCATCATCCACTCATCCAAGGCCTTTGGAATCCAATTTAACGTCCTCATTTATTTCCAACTAGACGAGGAATCGTAGTCACGGCGAGCTTAGTCCTGCAGGCACGCTTGAGTCTTCCGAACACAAAGGATCCCACAAAGGGTAAATTGGGCGGGGTTCCTTTTCTAAGCAGCTGATGGGGATAGATGTGTGTGATCCCCCACCCTGCCATCATAATCTCCCCCACCCCACTAAAGCTCAGTTCGTATCCTCTATGTGTGAAATATGAGTACCGAAACTTGGAAATTAAATTTCCATTTACTATTGCTCAGTCTGAGGCGGTCGGGTGGTATTATTATGTGCCAGGTTTTCAAAATTAATTGAGAGCGCGCTGGGAGAGGGAGGATAGAGGTTAATATGCACTTTATTAATCACTTCTGGTGTGTCCGATGGTTTGATCTTTTGACGTTGCTCCCGTTGTCCACAATGGAATTATGAATGCTCACAGAAGGAAATGGATTGCGGATTATGAATTCGAGTTTAATTGTCCGCTGCTGCGAGGAATTTCTTTTCACGCTTGGCAATTCTGTTTTCGACACACTTTCTTTTTTTTTTTCCCCTGCAGCTATTGATTCATTTTGATTGAATTTTTGCAAAGAGTCAGAGAATCGTGAAAAGTGAACTTCGGCTTCATTTAAGTATTAAGATAATTTTAATTATTGCTGATTAATGTTATCAGAATTACAAAAATTATGAGTAGTTACTGAGTTAAATTTGCTTGAAAAGAAAAACATTTAAAAGTATAAAAGCTATATGACTTCCATAAGATAAATTCAATGCAAAATAAAAAAAAAATAAAAATCGTTTAGAATCTACCAACTAGTAACATGCATTGAAGATTTTTTTTTTTCATAGGTTTTGCTTCAGATGTATCATCATAAACTATTTTTTGTAGTAATTTAGAATCCAATCCATTGAAAGCTAGGATTGCAGCCTTTTGTACATAAGAAAATACCATGGCAAATTCCTATAACATTTTTAAAAATGATATTATAATTCGTTTTTAAAATCTATTTTTATATATAGTGTTTTATTGTTTGGTGACTTTCGGAAATCTGTAAAAAAATAATTGTTTGCAAATTAGTGAAAATTCTCAATTACTACAAAAAATAGATTATAATAAAATATCTGTAGTAAAACTTAAAAGAAAAAAAAATCTTTAATCCTCACGTTAATAGCTAGTGCATTCTAATCAATTTTTTTGGCTTGAATTCCATTGCAATTATCTTATGGATGTCATATAGTTTTTATATTTTAAATGCTTCTGATTTCAATCAAGTTTAATTTATTAATAATTTATAATTTTATAAACTTTATAAATAATGAAATTCATGATTAAAATTCATAAATAATATAGAAATAAAATCACAAATTTTCGTATACTTTCACATGAATTATTTGGATCCCTCCTTAATTTTATTTTTAATATCTGATAAAATTTATTAGGCACTTTTATGAATTATTGCATTCTAGTGAATAAACAATTACAAAATTATTTAAATTCTTCCAAAATTCAAAACATTAGAAATATAATCTTAGAATTATAAAATTAATTTATTGTCTGTTTTAGAATATATAACATAGATAATGCAATTAAATTTAATGTAATATGAAAGTATGATAACTGAATAATATTAATAATAATAACTCTTCTTCCGAGCATAGGAAAACGCTGCTAGTCACAATATTCGAGATTAAATATTTGATAAAGCATTCGAACCTGTTATTTTCTTTAATAAACAAATTAAATCATTTATTTGTTTTATGATGTCCCCGTCTGAATCATAACAATGCGCATATTCTTAATTTTTTAAAGTTTTTAATCACAAAGTCAAACTCTAAAACATGTTCATAGATATAAATTTGACCACTTAATGAATAATAACATCAAAATTTCACAAAAACCTTCACAAAATAAGAGCGTTTTGTCAAGAACTCAGAAACAACGGGATAATAGCTTTGAAGACAAATTTGCCCTGAGAGAAAACATAGCGGAATTGAAAAAGTTGTCAGAAGATAAAAAGAAAACACGTTGGCACAATGGAATCTGAGAATCCAATAGTTCTCCACTTGTATCTACTTTCTCTATCCCATAAAACTGTCCAAAAGACGGAAATTCCTAATGTCTAATGCCTCGAGTCTCTTTGTCCTTGAAATCCACTGCTCAAAAAAGTGTGAGGAACGAGAAATTGCCAAGCTAGCCAACCGCAAACTGATCCCTGCCTGCTCTAGATTTCTTCTATATCTTTCGTCCTCTCTTTACCCTTCTTTTCCATTTCAGGCGTCAAATTCCTGGCAAGATAAGAACCGAACTGACGGCTTCCACGATCCGCAGGTGTTAGAATTTTTTCCTCCCTCCCCCTGGGAATATAGAAAGTAGATCCCTGGGAAATCCCCCGGAGGTCCTCGGTAAGCAGATGATTTGTCAAGTGCATTAGAGAGGAAACCTGCTAGTCGAATCGGAGAAATTGCGACTGGAGATGGGGACGCAATGAGTTCTGTACCGAGAGGGTTGGAATGACCCGATTGAGTCTTTTTAAACGATGAACTTCTGGAGAACAAATCAATTTTATTCCCTGAAAAAAAAAAAAAAAAAAAAACCGAGACTTTTCTCGGGAACAACTCTTGCAATTTGTTCTGTTACCGACATAGTAAAATGTATATATTATATACAGTTATATTACTATTTTTGAATATATGTATATTTTAAATGAGCGTCTTTTAGCTTCTTTTAAATAAAATAAAAATATCTTATACTGTATTGTAGAAAATGTTCTGATTTTAAATATATATATTATTGAAACATTGAATACATAATCTATATTTCCTAATTGCAAAAGTGCCCTGTCAGGAATATTTAAATATGTATCTATCGGAAAACTTAAGAATAGAAATTTTTCATTCATTTTGGAGAATTAGTTTGATTCATTTCTCTACTACAGAGCCTCTAGGTACATGGTATATTTTTTATAATCAATATTTTAACTTAAGAGTTATGGAATTCGTAAGAAATCTTTAAGTTTCAAAGATTTGATCTTGAAGGATAAATAACAGAGAAGTAATCTTTTTTTCAGACAATTACTTTTTTATTTTATGATTTTCTATCAGTAATTTTTTTCCAAAAATCTATAAATACGACTCTATGTCAGAAATGGTTTCATGGATAAACATTTTTTTTCTTATTTAAATAAATCTCTTGATTGATACTCCTCACGAATTACAACTAAAAATTGATATAACAGAAAGTATATGAGAGCATATTTACTTTCTCCCAAAATACGTATAAAATTTCTTGATGAATATAAAATGAATATAGCACTAAGAATTATTAGACCACAGTTATACCTGATTCAGGTCTAGATAGAATTTTCGAACGAAAATTGGAAAATTCAGTGCTTGTATTGCAAGAAATCCAATAATATATGATGAACATGATATTAGATAGTGAGCAATGAAAGTTTATTACAAAGAGTTACAATATAGAATGGAATACATTTTAGGAAACTTTGTTAGATTAGATCAGATTTGTTTTTTGTCTGGATGTCTTTCAAAAACTGGGATTATATCTTAAAGGCTTTCTTACGATTTAATAGTCCAAATTTATAATCATTGATATAAAGCCTAATTGAAAACTGACATCCTTTTAATTCGAGATTTTGGCGAAGAAATATGAAGGTTCTTTATCATCTACTTACATTGATTTCTTTTGTTTTCCTGAACAGTAATTTTAATCTCGTAGTCTCAATCAGTATATCCTGCACACATAAGATGATTATAGGACATGGGCATTAATTGAGTTAACAGAATTAATTGAGAGGAGCTATATCAGTTGCATAAGGCATGGGGAAAAATTCTAAAACTATAAAACTTTAATGGTGCATTATTGCACTAGGGAACAAGAGTATACAAATATTTGGATCACAAGTAAAAACAATATTATAAGAAATTAAAAACATTCTTTTAAATCATATTTTAATGAAGCAGTTTAGTTTTTAAATACGGGAACGACGAATACTAAATCTATGAAATCGCTTAAAAACTAATTTTCAAATTAAATCTTTGTGAATTTCAAGGAATAATTTGAAAGAATTAAGGGAAATTATAAGGAAGGAATTATAAGGAAAAAAGAAATGAATGAAGGAATTATAAGGAAAAAAGAAATGAATGAAGGAATTATAAGATGATGAACAGAAATTTGTCATTTAATATATTATAGATATAAATATTGATATATAAATATTAATATTTCTGACATATAAAAAAACTAACGTATCAACAATATTTCTATTTAACTTAATTAGTGCAAATCCAGACATAACAATTCACAAATTAATAATTAAAAAAAATTAAAATATTCTGAAAATTACTTAGAAAACTATTCTGCTTAAAATATTTGTTACCAGCAATAGAAACAATAAGTGTCTAATGATATTTTAACAAGAAACTTATATGGAATCAGAACATGGTCCATTTTTTAAATTCGCATTAAAAGTATATCATTCAAAATAAGGCAATTATTTGATGATGCTTTATCCATTATGAACTTTCAACAAATAACTTGATGAAAAATATTTTCAACATACACGCCATTAGCTTGATTCACATAAAATGAAAAAGCTGATTCTCAGTATAATATGTAGTAAGTGGCTATTAAATGCAATCAAAATAACAAAAGCAAGGATTTGCGGGGCAAATAAATAATACGCGAAGTCACCAAACAGTTAAGGCATGACGTGCCTGGGGACGACTGGAGCTAATGATAAATAAAACGTAATTATGCATATTTAATACCGCCCCAAATACATGATGAAATTTACCATCGCTGCCAGGCTTCTGTCACATTGCTAATAGCGGCTTTTAGGACTAAGTAACAAAGTTACCATGATTAACTGCCCTCATAACAACTGAACTATCCCTTAATGGCTGAAGCGTTTCGTCTTTGCAACACGATTTCAGGGTATAGGTTAGAAATTCTTGTAAAATATCTGTAGAAGCATAATTGAATAAATTATATAGATAAAAGTGAAAAATAAAATTATTTGAATATTCAGTTTATATACGAATACATTCCTTCATATCCGAAGAGAAAGAATTGTAATTTTAAGGGTAAAAACATCGATCTCAAGAGTATGATTACTTTTCGTATTTCATACAAACTTGAAAAAAAAACCCATTTTTTGTTATTATGTTTGCTAGTAGGTTGGTTTGTGAATTATATAACAAATAAACTTACATATTTGACATGCTTTGGAGACCTTTGTAGCCAAAACTGCATATTCTTGTCAATGTTTTGATAAAATCCATGAAAACGAAACCTGATATTGTATGATTCAAATGCAACAATAACAAAAGCATAATGATTGAAAAATGTAAGCAGTTAAATGGTTAAGAGTTATCAATGGATCTTCTTAACCTTCATCCAATTTTGAAAAAAAATCTCTTTAAAAGTTAACAGCCTATTAATCTGACTACTGAGAAAACGTAATGGATTAAACAAATGAAATTTTGTACGTGTTCTAGTTGCCAAAATAGTGAATATTTATTCAACTTTGGACTGGGTCCGAGGCAAGGGTAGTACCGATATATTTATTTATATATATAAGGAATAACACTAACTTTGGATTTGTATAAATACATAATTATATTTTAATAATTTTAACTACCAATTTTATATAATAGCACGTATTTTGTGGCAGTAATATTATGAATTTTATAACTATAAAGAACTTATCTGTCGAAGATTTTCTTTGACCATTATAATTATTGTACAGATCAAAAGTCAATGGATAAATAATTACTTCCTTTCTAACAATAAATAATATAACCTTAATAATAATACCAATGAATACACTTTTTTGATACAGAAAAAAAAAAGAAACTCAAAGGAACTTATACACTTTTTTAGCTTCGGAATTCATGTGGAGTTATCAGCACATGAATAAATTTTTAAATGGTAATATTTATAAACTGAAAATTTATGGTTATTGTCATTTTGAAATTTATCTTATTTTGATTCCACTTGTACGATTTGTAGATTCCTATGTACTTTACGAAAGATATAAGAGATTATTTTTAGTAATCGGTTATTTTTAGTAATCCCATTATCATGGGAAATTGAAAAGCACCTTCTTGCTTTCAGTTAGGATCAACATTTTTCACATGATATTTTCGCTGAAGGAACAAAAAAATAAATTTAAGCATTGAATTTTGAAGGTTTAAAAAAACTCTTTTCAAGATGATAAACTGACCAACTCTAAGGAATTTTGTAAGATGAAAGTCGATTTCATTTTTCCACATGGAAAATACATCGTTTCTGAACAAATATTTAAAAACTTTTATCAGATCATAAGAGTTTCATTTTAAAGTTTTTTTAAAAAATATCTGCCGAATTGTGTTCTAACTAATTTATATAATAAAATCCTAACCGACTTTAAACAACTGATGCAAAAGAAACTGATTATACGAAAATAAAGATATTTTATTGATCTTTTCTACAAATTTGATCTGAAAAAATCAATGTAAGAAAAAATACTCTCTCTAAAAATTATAATGTTTCTCTTAAAAATAATCTCGTTTATTTAAAAAAATTCGTGAATACAAAAACAAAATATTATTGTTACTTAGTTCCGAAGATCATTCGAAACAAAGCAGCCCAATTTTTGGAAGTAAAATGTGATTAAAATAACATTTAATCTCAAAACTAAAATGTTGTGATCTATTTATTTGATAGCTATTTTTTTTTAAGTATATTCATTCCAGTGCTTCTGAAACGCCTGTTTATATTTCCAAATACAATAATTTAAAACAGTGTCGGAATTTTGAAAACTTTCACAAATCCTCTTTATTATTAATAAAAAAAATCAGTATTAATAAGAAAAATATATAGACTTATGCTTAAAATATTTCATTAAAACTCATTGTATATAATTGAATTTCTTTTTAGTATCAGTAAATTCTTTTTTATTCTCCTATGTTACTTAAATTTCAATTTAGATCCTCAAAAATATTTCAATAGTAGAGTGGTGATTTTTTTTCTCTTTTTGCCAGAAAAAGTTTAATACCCCATGGTTTAAACGATATTTCTAAATAATAAAAGTTAATAAATATTTCTTGATTTCTCTATTTGTCATTCATTAACAGCATGATAGAAATCGTAATAAATTCTGCTGATATTCAGACGAATGCCGTTTCATGCACGTTCATCTCCACCGCTTCAAGTGGAATGATGTACACTTATTTCAGAACATCACGTACTACCTTAGCTAATGAACAATGTTAACAGATCAGCGCTCATCGAATCCAACCCTTCGACCGGTGTTGCTCTTTCCTTCTTTTTAAGCGCCTATCCTTTTGGTGTAAGGACTGTTGTACCAGAACGAAGTGATGACACACAGTTCGCGTAATTAGAAGTACGTGGCAGACTGCGGCTAAAAAGGACGTGGTCTTACGTGATTGGTTTGGAATTCGGCGATCCGAAAGTGATTGGGGGGGGATCGTAAGGGGTTGTCTACTAAACTATTTTGTTGCAAATCATCTTAGATTGCATTGCAATTTTTCAAATTCTTTCTTGTTTTAAAATTACAGTGATAATGAAGAGACAATTAAACGTACTTTATTTGGTATTGCATAAAATGTTTTATTTGTTAGTGTAAAATATTAAGGTTTTATTTATCGAAAGCAAAATAAGTAGTGCCATTTTATTGGCAAAATAATTTTTTTTTTCTTTCTACTAAGCTCATTTATTTTTAACTACCTTCAACCCTTATTAACATTTGTTATTAAAACATTTAAATATTTAAAACATTTATGTTTAAACAAACAATTTTAAACATTAAACAAACATTTAAATATTTAAACATTATTTAAAATTGTTATTAAATTTAAATTTATTAATGAAAATTAGTCACTCATTATTCGTTTGTATTAGATTATATTGCTTTCGTGATGTAAGTTCCAATAATGAAATCAGTCGATTATTAAAAACTAATCATTTCGGTGATGGCCAATAACGTCATTGAGCCAGAAATGGTTAATTTAAGATAGATTGCATTCTTTTTAATTGGGGAGCAAATATATTTAGATTAATTAATGTCCCATTTTTAAGCGTCTTTAGAAAATATTTTTGGATGGATCCAATTAATTTCAGTCGCGATTAACGATGAGAACGACACCCGAGTTTGTGCACTAGATTTCGGCATAACACCAAAGGTACGGAATTATATAAGACACATTTAAAGTGTACTATGTCAGCACATTACAGACTTTTAAAGATATATACTGCACTGCTCTTGTCATCACCAATTTATTAAAAAAAAAAAAAAAAAAAAAACTTGGAAAATATATTTGTGCTTAATATATTTTTGGCAATCTTAACATAACACGAGTCAATATCTTATGGTCTATAATTTTATATTTAATGTTGATAATTATTTTTAAAAAGAAGATCTTCTATTTTATATTTGAAAATTCTATTTTTGTTTAAAATGTCAATGTTTTTTTTTCCCTTCGTATTTTGATACTGAACTGAAAGCAACCATTCTACTGTGCTTTTGAAATTCAAATCTATTATAACTACATGAAGGCTCATTTAATCGCAAACTTTGATTTCTAAAATTATGAAAATTTGGTAAATATACTTATAAAACAAACTATTAAAAGGAAAAGCTTTCTATGTTTTCATTTCCTTTTATTTGCTCCCACTAAAGGGGGGGGGGGGGCAATTTATAATTGACGATGAGAAGATTCTGATTTGGTGGTTGGTTCTCTCCACCCAGGTGATCACAGAAAAGAGGTGGGGGTTGGCTGCCTCATATCGATGACGCGACGTACTGACCGAAGGAAGGGTGGTATCGTGGCAGGAAATGGCCTTTAGGTCTCAACCACAGTTCCCGTCATTGTTGTTGTTGTGACGGTTTCGGTCATTCAGATTTTTCAGTGGACCTTCGGGTAGGTCGGAGTGGCCGGTTATAGGTCTCCTTTTATTTGATATCTATATATGTGTGATATAAAGGGCATACCATTAGTGTTTCACGTAGCTGATACATCTGTAAGAGTTTTATTATTCAGAATCTAATGTCAGCAGTGGCAGTATAAATAGTTCAGTTTTTGAAAATGGAAACAATCTGAGATAAACAAAGCAAAATAATATTACCAAAATCACGTGAATGAATAAAAATAATTTATCAATCCGTTTTCGGTATTGCTACTTTTATTGATATTTTAAGTTCAGAGATATGGCATCATCAATAATTTCACCTGCTTAAATTTTCTGGCATGTATTGACAAGCATTTCATGCCCGATTTCATTTAACATTGTACTATTTACTTAACGTGGATGCGATAAAGATCAGTCCAAAGATGATTTTCGCTTTAAATTAAAACAGTTTTTTCTTACTAATTTTATATTCTTACCTTACTTTTAAATAGTTTTTGATTTAATGATTACTGATATTGAATTTTATTGAAGAATAAAGGTGATTAAAACTAGTAAGGAAAGTTGAGTCTTAATTATGATAATTTAAGAACCTATGCTTCGGTATTTATACCTGGAGTTTTTAGCTTAAGCATCTTTAAACAAGCCATCAACTAGGAAGGGGATTTTCTCAGTTATTCGGTTTCCTCTCAAATTTCTTAGTGACCAGCGATTATGAATATAATATTAAATCAAAAAAAGATTTTTGTTAATTCAAAATAATAAATTCGTTTATGATATTATTCTTAAAGTTTTAAAGAAACTCTCTCCATGCATCTATTTAAAAATTCACTTTGACGATACCGAAAATACATAAGTATTCGAAATCAGCAACCCATGCGAAATGTTTGTGGTCCGGATCTAAAAAAAAAATTATCTTTATATTAGAATTAGAAAAAAAAAAAGAATCGAAGCTTATGTATTCAATAATTCCGACTTAATTTCTTAATAGTAAAGAATTTTCTGAATATAAGACCTCCTTAAACTTGTAACTAACTTTAACTACCTCCTCTGGATACTATTTTAAAGTTAGATTTTCTTTGAAATGTAATTTAAAAAATGAATGTTCGTTTCATGTGTTCGAGAAGAAAAATGCGGTTTATTTTTCTCATTTCATTGATTTCTTAATCTTTCGGAGCGCCATTTAATTTGTTTTTGTGCTCTTCGATTAATGCTTTGAACAAAGAAAAAGAAAGCAAAAATAATTGGACGATAATTTTAAACATCAACTTTTAAACCATTTACACATATATTTACAACGCTATTTTACGTAGTAGGGAAAGAAAAGAAACCAAACAAGACAGAAAAAACTAGAAACAAAGAACTGAATTTAATCATTTTCGGCTTCGTTTCACAGGAAAGAAGCTTCTGATTATCTACGAGGAAAAAATAACAGGAAAAAAAATTCTAGTCAGAAACAAAACAAATGGAACAACTTCATTTCGGGCCAATATTGACGCAAGCGGCTTCATGCTCGGTTCCTATATAGAATAAAGACAAAAAAAAAAAAATCAAAAAAAGAAGATATGGCAAGTAAAATAATAAAGTTCTGTCAAAGCGACATCTGGCGGAGAAACACGAGACAATGATGCCCCTGCCATCAATAGTACATGTCATTGCTTGCAAAGTAGTAAGTTTTTCTAAGAATACGAAATGTTTCCTGAGGAAATAGGATTTCATACGTGACATTGGCCAATTGATGTCTTCCTCTAATATAGCAGATATAGTTCTTTCAGTGAGGCGACAATTGTTTTATTGCAAATATTTTCACAAAGATGTGACTGTTTTGGACTTGAGTGACATTATTCATTCCTAATAATTGAGTACCGGATTTGAAGTTTGAATAGATCTTCGTCTTTAAAACGTTATTTTAACTTTCGCTTTTGAAGAAAGTTGTTTGGAGAATGTTTTCTAGTTGTCGGGATGAAATACTGGAAAATACGGAAAAATACTGGATTTGAAGTTATGATGCAATATTATTACTTTCATTTATTATCAAATAAAATTTTATATGTATACGAATATATATATATATATATATATATAGTTGCTCGCGTGCCATTGTGACACGTGACAGAATATTTTGGGCACGCCGCCGATCAAAACGATTGGCATTTTATTTCAAAATAACAAAGTTCACTATGAAGTATTACGAACAAACGCGAGTGATCGGTCGCGATGTGCATATTACTATTCCATTATGTACTAAGAGTGGTTTAACATATCTTGATAATGTAATGGTGTAAAGTCAAAAAAATAGTCAACCTCATATCGTCGCAGGCTTTGAATAAGCGAAAGTTTCATGCTTTGTTGGATGAAGTCAATTCGTTGTATATTGGCTAAATAGTATAATAAATGTTCACTGGTTGAGCCGCGGGAACGCACTTCAAAGATATGTCGACTGCTTAAAAGAAATAAGACTGTTTCTGTAAAATGATTGGAAAATACCCACAGTTGTTGGATGTTATGTAACTTTCAAAACTGATGTTTTTTACAGACATATGCCAACATTTCAATGAATTGAAATAAAGCTTCAAGCCACATAACAATTATCGTCATAATGTATCTTATTTGCGCTTTTGACGCTAAACTGCATGTTTTCAGAAACGATATTATTACAAGAAACTGCAATACTTCCTAGACTTGGAAAAAATATCACAGATTTAGATGTACATGAGAAACCAGACGAAGAAAAAGTTATTGAAGAATTTATTTCCGTAATTGATTCTTCAATCAAAGGATTTTTGACTTATCCTTTAACTGAACTTATCCTAATTCGATTGGTTGGAAACTGAAGAATGTGAAATGTAACTACTTGATTTCCAGTCTAGTTCAATATGGATTCAAAAATTTATTGAAACAAGGAAAAAGTTGGAATTGATTGAAACAAAAAGATTAATAAGCAATCTAAATAATAATGCCAATAATGAATTCCATGTTTCCAAAATTTTGGAAATATGGAATTCGATTCCAGACACATTTAACTGTTTGAAGAAGCTGGTTCATGCTATTTTAACCATATTTTCATTTACCTGTGCCTGCGAGTCACTATTTTCAGAGATGAATAACATTAAAGGCTCGCTTAGAAACCATTTGACAGATGACTCCAATTCAGCATGCATTCTGCTAAAAGTAACATCTTACAATCCTAATATAAGCTATTTGTCATCAAATCTGCGACTAACACTAATGTTACTGTAGTTTGAATTACACGTATAACTAAAAACTTGACTACTATACAGTGCGAAATGTATTTTTTCGTGGTAAATAAATAGTTTTGAGTTGTTAGTATTTAGTTTTATTATTTTTCGAATAATGGCAAATCAAAATTATTTGATCCCGCGTTTGTACCTCATTACACATTTCTGTAGAAAAAATGGCACGTTTATCCATAAAGGTTTGCCATCCCTGATATATATATATATATAATCCAGTATTTATTTATTGTCTTTCTAATTTTTTTGTTACCAGTCCAGTCTTACTAGTCACTAACTAGTCAAGTATTTTTTTTGTCGTCTTCCGTGTTTCTATTTTTTGTAAAAATTATCTTTCCAACTGTTTGTTGAGACATGTGTGATGAAACATTTGTGGCATGTGTTATGAAAATGAATTTCATGTGTGATGAAGCATCTGTGACATGTGTGATGAAGTTGAATTTCGAATTTTTTATGTGATTTTATTTTGTAAAATTAAAAAAAAAACTTAAATTCTCTTTTAGAAGTATCAAAAATATCCTTCAGATATTTATATACCGTCATCAAAAGGATGTTTTCCCGTCTATTTTAACACATCGGAAAAATTGAATAAAGTAGCATGTGGCAACTTTGCATTGCCAGTTACAATATGATTTTATATTAATAGAATTTGCTTTCCTTGCCATTTCTAGATTTTTTTTATTTAGGACAGTTCCTAGAGTCCTATTTATTTAGCACGAGAAAGAATTTTGCATGACTTTTCTATATATAAGATATCAGAGATTGAAATATGTGGATTAGAAGCCGTTCAACTTCAGAAAGACAGAAAAAAGTGACTGTAAAGACGATTTTAGCATTAAAGAATGATTTCAGGAAGTAAGAAAAATAATAAATTTTATTTCTTGAATTCATGATTTAATTTTCACTATTTACAATTTTTATTGTTCATAAATCATTTAATTATTACGATTACTTCAGAAATAATCCAATATCTACTCCTTGTCAAAAAACTGAAATCAAAATTTAAAGTTCTTTTATTGAAAACTAAAGAAAAAAATCAAAAATTTAAATAAACTGGAACACATTTCAGATGGTTGTTTTATCAACAAGCCAATGCACTGCCTGCTTGCTTAAAAGAACCATTTATCTCTTTATTTTACTTAATAGTGTAGTTCCTAAAATGATTTTTAAAAAGAAATGAAAAAGAGTGTTTCTATAGTTTTGATTCTAATTAATATGAAAAGAATAATTTAAGGTATTGGAAGAAATTTTAATGAAACATAAAAAGTTTATAAATTATAAGTTTCTATAAAAATAAGTATTTCTTCTTTTGAACTTTTATAATTTAAATTTAAAATTCAAAATTAAATCCAATATAACATATAATATGAAGGATTAGGAATGTCCCTATTATTATAGTATTGTTGAAGAAGTGATGAAGTCATATAAGAAACTTTTACTGCATCTTTGCTTAGTTTGTTTTCGCATTAAAACATCACTTTCGAAGATTAAAATTTTGTTTTTTGTTTCAAATATTCTAATGTGTAATGTGTTATATCCTTAAACGATTGTAATATCATAATGGATCAAATTATATCCTTAAAGGATACACATAATTATAATTCATCTTATATAAAATAATAAGAATGGGAGAAAAATTAGAAAATATGAAAACGAACACTTCAGACGAGAAATATATTAAAAATGCTTTAGAATATTTAATTTGTTTCTTATTACTATTTCGAATCATTATCTTCAAAAAATATGGATGACTGCATTTTGAAGTTTAGGATCTTCCAATTTTCTTTTCAACTAGTTTGGGTTTGAATTCATCATTATCTTAACCATTACTATAACATATACTTATAACAGTAAAAGATCAAATAAAAATGCAATATATATTTTAAATTGAATTTATTTTTATAATTAAAATTGCAGTAAAAATGCATGGAGGGGAATCTTCGTATAGTATATATTCGTCAATTAAATCAGACAAAAAGTTTTAAAAGCTCACTGGAAATATATAATTTTTTGAAAGTGTAATTATTTAAAGTTATTTAAAAGTGCTATTTATTTATTTTAAGTAAATAATGACACAGTTTGATAGTTAAAAATTTACTAATTATATTTATTTGCAAATTCCCATTAAAATAACTTTCAGAATTAAATTATATATGTGCTAAAAATAATTATTCTGTAGAATTTTAATTTATCTTTACTTTTTGATATTATCAGAATTCGATTTGGACCTGATATATTATATTCATTATATTTATTAATAATGAAATTTTATTTTATATTTACAATTTTTAACAATATATTGAATGATGAATAAGAATTTCATAGAAAAGTAATAATTTTATTAATAATAATAAAATAAGAAATATTAGAATTTCGATAAATATTTTAACGTATTATTGATTGCTTTGTACCATATTATATAACGCATAACTTTCCGTTATGTTAAAACAAAAGTCATTTTGAATGCACTATATATTAGTTTATCGAATCACTGTAAGAATTATTGTATGCAAAAAAAAATTTTTGAGCTATGCTTTTGAATTTAATACAGTCCTAAATGAATTCAATGGTCCTTTAATAATAATAAAAAAAAGAAATTCTGATCAATAATTGTTATATTTCCTTAACAATATTATAAAAATAATGAACTAGATTCCTTTCATAGTATATGTTCTTAATTATGGAAAGGGTTAACAATTACATTGTATATTAAGATAATATCAGCATTTAAATCCTACACGAAACTGTGCATAAAATAGAATGGTTGAAGTTTTGATGTCGTGCAAGATGTGGTTGTAACAAAAATTCAACAAACATTGTAAACTTTTTTTTTCTTTTTGAGAAACAGTTCCTTAATTTAACGTTATGAATATCAGGACAGAGTTGTTTGCCAACACGTGTTATTTTCAACCAATGCATAAATTAATTTAGTCCTAAATAGTAATCAAATTATAGTTCAGAAGATAAGTCAATAAAGAAGTCACAGAGAATTTGTGTAAAATTTAAATAAAAACCTTTAACTTTAAAACAAAATTAATGTGTAAAGAAATTAATTTCATCAAATAAAAGTGTATCATTTATAAAAGTATAGTAAGAAAATATAGTATTTAAAACATTCATGATAATGTTACTATAAATTTTAAAATAAAAACTAAATAAATTGGAAAAAATACTGCATGGAAAAGTACATATTAACCGTTACGTTCATTTTGTATAGTATACCATACATACAACTTTATAAAAATATACTACCATTATAAAATAATTTTTAACTTAGTTTTATCAAACGAATTTTATTACACGATTTTTTATTTATTTATTTTTTGATGTTTTTTATAGCGTAAAGAAGCTACCTATATACATTTTTTTTTTTTTGCTTTTCTTCAAAAAAGCAATCTTGCCACTATAAGGGTTAAATGATTTTCATTTGTATGTGGAGGACGATTCGAGTTAGTGACTCCAGCAGTAGCCTGCCATCATATGTGTAGCCCTTATCTTCTTTCATTTTGTTATCCCATCGGAACCTTTCTCTTACTTTTTAAGTAAGATGTAGTACGATTGTGTAGAATATGCGCATTTATGCTTATATTAGCATCCAATTTTATTTTTTAAATTTACCATGCATTGTATAAATTCTTCATAGTTTTGTGTTTGTAATTACCAAAAATAAGTCTAAATAGCTAGGATTAAACATAATTAATCAGTAATTGACTCCATTATTTGAAAATATTTACAAGTGATTATGTAGAAAATACACCTTTGTGCTCATATTTGCATCCAGTCTTTTGAAAAACTTAGCATGCATTGTACCAATTCTTCATAGTTTTGTGCGTTACGGTTATCTAAAATAATTCTTAATAGCTAGGATGAAACATGACTAATCAGTAAAATGACTTCGGTTGTTTGAAAGTATTTATAAGTGATTATGTAGAAAATGCACTTTTATGCTCATATTTGTATCAATTTTTTATAGTGTTGTGCTTTGTAATTACATAAATTAATTCTTCATAGCAAATATGAAACATGACTAATCAGAAGACTTTCATAGATTATGAAAATGATTGAAAGATTTAGCCAATAATTAGCTAACGAATTTGAGAATGATTAAAAGTATCTGATATTCATTTTTCATTGCCTAGTCAAGAAAATGTTTCAGAACTGTTTTGTAGAGAAAAAAAAGGTATTCACATTTTTATGAAGCAAACTAATGAGTAGTTCCATCAGGTCAAGTTTATATGAAAGGGAGGAAAAATTATCTTTTTCAAATAACTAGGTGTCCCTTCATAATATTGCATATACCTGCAATCAACATTTTGTTCAAAGTCATTTCACTTACTTTACAGTGATTTCCCTATCTTCTGCTGATTCAAAAATTAATGAGATAGGAGCTCTTCGTGCGTCTAGTATGTTGCCTCAATAGGAAGCTGGTATTTTTAGATCATTACAAATATTCATATCTAAATAATAGAGTGTCTACAGGATATTTCGAAATGTTGATATATTTGCTTAAGTTGTGCATAATGTAGAATTATGAGGAATGGATAGTTGCTACTATTGTACAATAACATGCATTTCTAGTCAAATTGCTTATAAAAGGTCTTAATATTTCGGTTCATATTCTATTCCTGTGAAAATGAAACTAGGTATAGTATTGCAATATACAGACTTTTTGTCTTGCTTAAAGTATGAAAGAATTTATATTTAGTAGCGAAATTTGATATTTGAATTAAAAGCTTTAGATAGTATTTTCTTTCGACTTAAATGTTGGAAATTGTAACCAGAGTTTATCAATCCAGATTTCCATATCAAACTATTTAAACTCTTCCCTTCGATACTGAATATAGAAAAGCATTGAAAATAAACGAAGTAAGCACATAAAAAATAAATGAGTAACATACAATAGTAACTGTAGACACTGTTGTAGAACAATGGCTGCAGACAGAGTAGTAGAAGCTCTTGTACAATGTTAAGACGATGCATTATATCATAGACTAGAGCCAATTCTGAGAAAGTTACATCCATTTTGAAATTAATAAAATAAAGAAGCTATAAATCTGTTAAAACTTTCTAAGCAACTTTCTTTTGTACAGTGTTATAGTGATTCCGCTATTCTAGGAGACATACATGTTTAGATTATTTTTCTAAAATTTTAAAATTACTTACTTTCGAAGTTTGAAAACACTGGAAGTTCAAATAAATAAAGTTAATACGTCAATAACTTTCCCGACGAATCCCGAAAACAATCAAAAAACGAAGAAAAAGGAAGTAAACCTCACACAACGCTCCGAGTGAATGATTTGGAAATCCCATTTTCTGAGACCGTAAAAAGAGTTACTTGGAGCACTACAAATAATTTTTTCTCTGCGTGTATTTGGAGTCTCAATCTTTACCTTTGACCTGAGAACAGCTCTCTTTCCAAGAATCTTCTTGGAGAACAGTCGAATGTTTGCTTTTCATTCGGAAGATGAAACGATATAAAGAAAGCAATTCGCTTCGCCCAAAAGTAGAACAATAAGATCTTTGATGCAATTTGGATAGCACCGATGGAAAGGAAGAGAGTCAAACGGAAAAAAAGAACTGAAGCAATTTTCCATGTTTTCTAGTCTCGACCTACCGAAAAAGTTATATTTGCCCGGAAAAACATTACATCAGGTAGTTCAAAGCGAGCACAAATAACATAAGTCAAAATGAAAGTAAGCATATTTCATTTTAAGTAAAGGAGTCTGGAAGTTAGAAAAGAAAATATTCTTCGCGGAATTTATGAAAAGGGTGAGTTAAGCAAACAAAAGAGTAGTGACCCTTAAGCTAAACTTATACATAATCATAGAATAAAAAAAAATATCGCTTTATTTAAAAGGAGAGCGTTTATGTATACACTTTTATTAAAAATTTATCTTTGTTTTCTTTCCTAGCTGAAATTTCAAAGTAAATATTTGAAAAGGAAATGTTTAAAAATCTTACAACACGATTCTGTAGAGTTTTATAATAAAATGTTGACATAACGTTGTGTTCGGTAATGAAATATAAACTTCATAAAAACAATATAACAAGTTAAGGATGTCACCTGAAAAAAAAAAGCCAGAAAAAATATCATGTCTATATTTTCAACAATTAACATATTTCTTTATTAAAAGTGAGATGCATATTTATAACATAATCTAAATTTTTCAATGATCTTCAGATTTTTTTAACCATTATATGTTTTTATTAATGAATCATTATACTGCTTATAAAATACTCTATAAATGTGAATTTTCTACGTCAAATCGAAATTTGTTTTGGAATTTATAGGCGTGTCTTAATTTTTCAATGACTTTTAGATTTCTCTATCTGTCTACGTTTTTATTCAGGAATCGTTATACATTTCATAATATGCTCTGAAAATTTTTCTAAGTAATCTTCCTACGTGAAACCGGAATTTGGTTTTGAATTTATAGCCCGGTATTAATTTTTCAATGATATTTGGATTTCTTCATTTTAGTATGTTTTTGTTTATGAATCCTTAAGCAGTTTTTAAATTATTCTGTGAAAATAATTTCTTTAAGTAATCTTCCTTCATCAAACTGGAATTTGGCTTGAAATTTATAACCTGATCTTAATTTTTCAGTAATGTTTGGATTTGCATATGCTTATAATGCCTATAATGCAGATAGATTTGACCCCTTGGTCCATTTTTACACACATAATTATTTTGTTGAAATTATCCAAAACATCTTTCATTGTTTAAAAGCCTATAAATAAATATTAGATATAATTTTCTTTCATATATTTCCAATTACCTCTTAGTAAATAAATAAGTTATTTGTTAAGATTTAAATCAATAATTATACAAATATTTGAATATTTTTTAAAAAGTACCTTCGAAATTAAGGAATCTTTCGAAAAAGATCATGATATAAACAAATAGTACTTCGTAATTCCGCCTTTACCCAATGCTGGTTTTAAATGTTATATCTGTTTAAGAAATAATTTTCTTAAATATTTTAATGTAATGTTTTCAAGAAGTAAGATGATATTTTAAAAACAATTTTGAATTGCTCAATTGTATAATTGTTATAGTATTAACATATATTTATATTTTCAATGTTAGGAATTAATAAGAGTTGCACTCCAATTAACTAAATCAATCACTAAAACTGACTGATTTATGAAATTTTGTACATCACTATTTATTCAAAACAGTGCGATTTTAGACCACTTCATCGACCGACTCGAAGATAATACCCCAATCAGCGTCCAGGTTTTACGAGACTGATTGGCCTAAGATTATGAAAATGTTAAATGTTCTAAACTATTCTATTGAAAGCTTTATAAATCGATCAGATTTGATAGCAGAAGATAGAAATGTTCTTTCATTTGTTTAAAAGGTGAAGTACCAAGAATATATTGCTGAATAAAATTCTTTAGCACCAAAGAACTGTATAAAACCTAGATTTCATATTATTTAAGCATATTTATAGACTGAAAAAAATAATATTGTTATTCAGATAATTTAAATCCTTTTGAAAGTAAAACTAAAAACTGAATTTTATGATGAATCTGAGAAAATCTTGAGATATGACATGGGTTACGAAAATTATTTTGTAGTACATATAAGACTTAATTGCTAAACGACTCTGCTTTCAGTACTCGTATTAAAAAAAATGTTTTTTTTAATATTAATTAAAGTTTAATGCAAAATGTATTGTGGCTTAATACATAGTACATACTCATATATAATAGTATGAGTAAATCATATGATTATCAAAATTTGAAGCTTAAAAATATTTTGATGAAGAAGCTATTAAAAGAGAAGTTACATGAAATATTTAATTTAAAATTTTAGCAATTAAGGTTGTCAAACCGGTTGAACGCCAAAGGCGGCTAGTAGTAAATAAATTAATAGCATGTAAAAGGATATTACATTTCTCTTGGATAAAATTTAACTTTCTTTGTTTTTGTACTGTTGGCATAGCATATCAAATCACAGATATAATGACTCATACCACTCTCTCCCTCATCCCTAATACCAATTTGCGGTCGAGAGGAGCAAGATTCGTATATTTGCCGTTTCGATCTCGTTGGATGCACTCAAAGCGATTGAGACTTCTTTCTTAATGGAATTAGAACGGAAGAGCTGAAGACTCGCCCCCCTCCCCACCCTCTTTAGAGAAGTTCCACCTCGATGGGAAAATTCCCTTATAGTTTTCTGATTCCTGACAGGGATCTAGGAGGAAAACTCCTTGATGAAGCTCATCATCATCAGCATGAAAATGACGATATCTCAAGTTCATATCTGGGCTGAATTTTCTCAGTTTTCTCTTGAGCCGTGCATTTTCGTTTCGCCGGGTAATCATTATTAGAAGTGTTTCTAAATTCTGTTAACCTTTTTTTCTTTCTTCAACAAGACCCAAATACACTGAAGAACAGAAAGGCTAAATGGATACTAAAGATGAAATATAGAATCTCATTTATTATAATCATGCTCGAGCAAAACGAAGGAATATTGGAATTCCGTTTATGTATTTGGCGGCCAAAATTAAAATATCCCAGTTCGGAATATTCAGGAACCAGTGTCAGTGGTCTCCCCAATACTTTCTCGCATACTCTAATAAAGTGTTACCCCAGGAAGCTCCCTGCATGGTATTGGAATACAATTGTTACGGAATATTGACCATTGATGTGAATTTAACATTTTTGCTGAATCCATGGTGTGATTCTTGGTGAATATCCCTGGCATGCGGTAAATAGTCCACCAAAATTGAATTTGTGTTTTACACGCATTTTTTCCCAACCGATTGAAACAAAACTTTGACACGGAACTCATTCGTAGTCAAAAAATCATCGACCAAATTTTATATATTTAAGTCATTGCATTTTTGAGTTATCATGTTTACATACTTTAGAAAGTACAGATAGACAAACGGAGTGGAGGAATTTGACTCAAATGTCATCTTTGTCTACACTATAGATCTGCCTACCGAATTTTATCCATCTAGATATATTCATTTTGTACTTGTGTCAAGTTATATTCAAATATCGTGACAGACGGATCTCTTATGAATGGATTTTGATCCAAATTTGGTAGAAATGTACAGATTTAGTGTACACATCTTATGCGCGCATTTTTGAGCTATATTTGTGAGAGACACACAGACATGCATAATGCTAAAAATGTGTTTTTTGAATTCAGAATTTTCTAAAAAGCGCAGATTTGTCAAAATCGCGAATTCGAATTCTTACAATGCAGTTACAATATTTACATATATTATTACAATATTTTCTCTACACTCTTATGCAATAAAGTAAAAAGAAATATCTATACGTACGTTATATAAGCATACCGAGGTAATAAAAGATTTAGAATAAAAGGGCCAATCAATTAATGGGCTAAATTAATTGTTTATGTGACAAGAAAACATCCAATAAATTGTATACTTTTACGATTTTTAGCCAAATAAAGCTGATCATACTGTTTCAAAATAATTCTAAGAATTTCATAATAACTTTTTCTTTCATAAGTTAAATAAAAATTTGGTAAAAAAATATGAGTAGATAACTGCTTAAATTGAAATGTATTATTGTGAAAAGTATTATAGCCAAAAAGTTACTCCCTAGGCTATATTTTTTTCTTTTATTCAGTATATAAATAAATCCATTTGAATTCAGCCTCTGTCGGTATGTGCATAACCTATTTGGTAATTTATATGAATGCCATTGTTTTTTTTTTCACCATACATTTTGAATTTTTAAGTTAAATGTCCACTTATTACTTGTTTGAAAATTAGAGTTTGAGTTTATTACAGAAATCATCATAAGTGTTAATAATAATAATAATAAAAACACTGGGGCCCCCCAGTGTTTTTTTTCTTACCTCAAAGCCTTTTTTTACGTTTTTTGTCTCTGGTTACTTACTATGTCTCCAAATATGTCAAATTTTATCTAGAACTTTCGAAATCTAATTGCTAACACATCAGACATATTTTATAATTATCATCTCATCATTATTATTAATTGGCTGTATATTTTAGTTAAAAATAGGCATCTAAAAAAACCCCAAAATTTCTTGAGATAATTAAAATCTGGTTTATTTTATTCATATACATATTTTTGGCTAGGAAAATTGTCGAAAAGTTAGAAGAATATCCACTAATC
The DNA here is from genome assembly GCF_947563725.1 of Argiope bruennichi. Taxonomy (NCBI): domain Eukaryota; kingdom Metazoa; phylum Arthropoda; class Arachnida; order Araneae; family Araneidae; genus Argiope; species Argiope bruennichi. Next base: position 7,551,892 of record NC_079153.1, on the reverse strand, counting down.
AGTAATGAAAGATTTCCTGCCTTTAATTACATCATTTAATTGGATTATAATAAAAAAAAGAGGACTACAATTTCAAATTAAAACAGAATCTTTCTTTAGAAATATATTTCTTGAAAAATTAAATCATTTCATTATCCAAAGGAAAAATAAATCTAGGTGATTATGATTCCAATTCGTACTTAAGAAAACAAATTCTATTTTTAACCAATCTTAACATATTATTTCCGTTTTTTTTTTCAGAAATCCAAATTTGATCATTTTGTTGACTAATGGAAAACCTCATTTTGAATCTTAATCTCCAATTAAAATGCTGATCGATAATCATCAGATTCTAAAAATTACGAGTTTTCATCATAACCTAAAGCTGAACTAAAAACATCTCCTTAATTTGAATACTAATTTAAAAACTTGAAAATATTCTTCTTGTGGATCGCAGAATTTTTATATTTTAGTTACTAATTACTCTAATGCGACTTGATTATGGTTCAGGAAGGAACTGAAGGAGGAAAAAATAGTAAATTGCCTCAATGACGCTATTAGAAAAGTTGGGTAAAGTCTGCTTTCAAGAAAATCCCTCTTAAGGGTTTCTCTAATTAGTTGTAGGTTGAGAGGAAGGAGCCAGTTGCTCCAATGATGTTCATTATCGATCATATAACTTAGAATCGATTCTGTTCCCCTTTATAATGAGAAGTCTCAAGGAGACAGAGACCATCTTTTTGGAGCAAAAGACGGATACGAGATATATTATCTATTCAAGTACTTGTTAGTCACATTCGACATTTTTAAGGTCTGAGCTCTAGTTATCTTTGCGAACCCAAAGGGTATTGATAAATTAGTTGGAAAAAATATTCTGCCCATCAAAGAAGTGAGATTTTAGAAGGGCATAAAAGTTTTTTTAACTTCCTGTATATTAATAATCTGTAACAAAAGACTGCCCCCTTAGTTTTGACGAGATAGTGAAATAGTAATCCCAGTCCACCAAAGGTACCCCGACGAAAAGTTTTCTAATAACATTAATGGTTTTTCTCTTTTATTTTTTCTTTTCATTTTTTTAATGTGATGTTATGTTTTAATGAAATAAGCTGTTATATAAAGCAACAAAGATAAAACAGGCATGATCAGTGTGAACAGCAAAGACATTGCTTTAATGTTACTTTATCTAATGCTTTATTACTTGATATTTTTAGTAGTTAATTTATTTTCTGATCGTTGCACGGTTCTGGAATTACTTCTTAGTAGTTTAATTGAAAAGAGCATTAGTCCACACAAAAATATATTCTATCTAATTAATTACCATTATTTATCAATTTTTTTTGTTAGTGCAATGATCACAAAGTTGATGAGCATCGAAAGTTTACATTACTTACGTTACAATAAAATTATAATATTTATTGCTTTATTTATTACACTTACTGCAATGTCAATATATAAGAGTCATATTTAGTAATGTTTAGGAAATAAAAAAGAGGTGAAATAATTCTATGTCAATCAATTAATAATAAATTAAAGCTAATATTCCATCAAGAACAGAAAAAAATCTCAAATTTCATATTTGAATTATAAAGAAAATAATGGAATTGAATCTACTTTGTTTTCGTATTATAATATTCTAATTAATTTCCATTATTTATCAATATTTTTTTTGTTAGTGTAAGGATCATAAAGTCGATGAATAAAGTTTAAACATTTGGAATAATTATCGCTCCATTTTATGCCACCTACTACAATGCTTCAATCAATATATTAGAGTCATATTTAGTGATGTTTATGAAATAAAAAAAATTAAAGAAACACAAAAAGGTACAACAATTTCAAGTTACACTTGTATAATTCTCAGTCAATTAATGATAAATCAATGCTAACTTTCCAAAAAGAATAGAAAAATATATAAAAACTCATATTTCAAAGCCAAGGAAAATAATAGAATTGAACCTACTACCCTGTTTTCGCAACTTAATATCTCCCAACCAGTATCAATAATAATTATTTTCCAATTCTATGTCTTTCTGTTTACTGAGAAAATGGCTGATTAAATTGCTTGAAGGCATCAGAAGATGAAGATTTCTTCTTTCTAATGTTAAGAAATTGTGACTTTCTATGAAATTCTCAGTATAAAACGTTCTGAGGAAATTGGAATTTCTTATTCTTCTTAAATTAAACACCACTGAAATATACGTTTTAAGAATTCCCGTGCATCGCTAATTTGAAAGTGTCATTTCCAATACTAAACTTCTTTCTATCGTAAGCAGACATCCAACTGAAAGAAGAAAAAAGTAAAAATTCTTAAGCATTAAAGCTTCAGCATCCATTTCCGAATGAGATTTGAGATTTGAAACCGATTGATGATATTTCTGGAATTTTTTGGCACAGCATTCCAAGTGCTCTCTTTTTTACGTAACTGCTACCTTTCGATTGTTACGTCTAATAGATCAAATGAGAAGCTTTGCTAAAAGAGAAAAATGTCGGGGAAACTTTGTTAAAAAGAAATATCTTTGGCTACAGATTTCTCAAGAGTCTGCTCGCCAGATAGGAACTCAGTGATTTCGTTTGCTTTAACAAGCATTGGCACTGAAAATGTCTCTCAAAGAGCCAGAGCAAACTATTTGCAGTGTCCTCAGATCCCAAAGGAACGTAGCTTCTAATCAATAAATATAAGACAGCAAAGGAAGATTAATGGCTGTAGGAGAGCCCCTTATATCTGCTTCTCGAAGAGGAATTTTTATGAATACATCTATGAATATTGCCCAAAACATCGCACTTTTAAATTTATAATGCAAATTTAAAATAACTGAAAAATCTTTTCAAAAACCTATAGGAACTGAACTTTTAATAGTCTATTTCTATTAACTGTTTGATATTATTAAATTAAACATTCTTGCAACATAGAATTAATGGCATGAATTGGACTTCTTAGCTTTGTGGTGGATTTTTAAAGTTGCAGCCAAATGGGTAAAGAAACAACACTTGAAACTATATGCTATGCATAAGAATGCATATTAAATACCATGCATACATCCCATTTAAATCAGAAGAATCATCAGAATCATCGAACTAAATGTAGAAAAAGCAATTAGTATTGTAAATTGCAATGCAACAGTTGTGTTTGTTACGCATATATCTTACTGGGGCAATAAATAAACAACCAATTAATCACATTTTACTCAACATTTTATATAGATTTAAATAAGGGAAATATTTGCACTCCATAAATGTAGCCAAAGAATTTCACAAAACTAATCGCATATTGGAGATTTTGGTAATAATGGCATGTCCAAAAAATTTATGTTGCCTTGGGTATAAATTCATTAAGTGTCGAACATTCTCTATTGGTCATAAGGGAATTTGGAGAGGTATTAGCCGGATCTGGTTTGCATAACTAGATAACGGTTTAATATAACGTGTCTATTGCGAACAGAATTCAACAACTTAAAATTTTGGTGTTAATATAACTACATATAAGGTTTTGGTGACAACATGTTTTCTGAAAATTGTGACAACGACTGTATCATTCAAAGAGCTTGAGTTCATTCATACTGCTATTTTCATTGTGAAAATTCGTTAGCTTTATTTAAAATGGGTCTTGTATGGCATAGATGCAATTCTCAATGTTTAATGTGCAAAAGAATAGTAATATTGTTTGTATTCGACTAAGTTTGAAGTGAATATCTAGTGATAACATGAGCTGTATTTTAATAGAATTTTTGGCTCGATTAGTGGAAATTCAAATATAAATGCAATGGATATATAACATTATTTAAATATGTAGATAAAAAAGACTTCACAAAATTTTGAAAATTTCAGAAAAGACCAAAGGCAGAAGAACATCCAAATAAAAACCAAAACATTTATAATCCAACTTAAATTTTGAAAACAAAAAAATGTGTAACCTTTATTATGTTTGAAAAAGGATTTTTAATTCGAAAAATTTTATTAAAGTTGAACGTATAAAATTACTGCTATCTACTTGAATAAATACAATAAATTCTTTGACATAAAAAGGTTTTAAAGTACACAAAAATTTTTGTATACTTAAAAACATATCAACCCTTGTTTAACTTATTCGTGATTTCATTAAGCCTGCTATTGAAATGGAAATGTACAAAGCGCTTTAAATGTGCCAAATAATTAGCTAAACTTAAATTCTGTTATTGAATTACACGCCTTTTAAAATTGGAGAACATATGAATGAAAATCCTCTTACTACTTTCAAATATGTAGGTCAAAACACATTTCAACTATTCTGTTATTTTGTCAGTCCTCTTAGGATCAAATAATTGCGAGATTAATATTTAAAATTGTCTTATTGAAATTGAGGAAGTCTATATCTTCCTATTCTATCCAATTCTCTGTCTTCAGTCATCCAGCATTAATAATCGAAAAAATTAAACATTTATTCTAGAAATATATATTATCACTTGTGGCATCTTTTTAAATGTATTTAATGAAAAAGATGATAGAAGTTTATGAGGTTCGCTCTTTCTACTTTTTGAGCTTTTATAAAAATATCCATTGTAATACATAATATTGATATTTAATAGTTTCACATTTTTTCATTGCCTCAAAAGAGCTTTATAGATTTTTTTTCCTATTTAAAAGTTCGGCTAATCTTTTCTTGCGTTAAGGAATGTAAAAGTACTATTGAAGGCATGTAAGTTTTTTTTTTTTCCCAATTGAAAATTAAATTAAGAAATTTATTTTGATAACAATATTTGTTTTAATTGGTAAGATATTTTTGTCAACAACTGAACTTTACATTTATATGTTATTTCAAAGTTTTTATCAATCCTGACATTACTAAAAAAAATTTTTTTTTTCGTAAAGCTGTGCAAAAGGATAAGCGACTATTCAGATCAGAAAATTTATCTAAAAAATTATTTTCGCTGACAATATTTTTTAGTCAAAGCATCAAAGAATGTTTCCTAATACCTAATTTAGATTACATTCAATTTTAAGACAAATCAACTCGTGTTTTTCTAAACTATTGTCAAGAATGAGATTAAAATCCTAGTAGAAGTTAATTAGATATTGTTTTTATTTTTGTAAAAATTTGATTTTGCTATCGAGTGAATATTTTTGCAAAGAAGAAAAATTACGCTATTTTTGTAATGATATACATCTAATTATGCATGGTGGATTTAAAAATTAATAAATTAATTCATATTTGAAATATTATTGAGATTTAATAATTTAGCAAATGTATTTTAGTATATATTTATTTTTACTATTCTATGTTGTAGTTATCTTATATTTTAAATTAATTTCATCTTTTATACTTCTTATTTTTAAAGATATAATTTTGTTATCGATATTTTCATTCAATCTACTATGTGCTAAAGTTTTGAAATTAGATTGATATGCAGGGTGGTTATAATTAAAGTTCCACTTTGAAATGGTCATAAAAAGAAAACTACTGGACCAAATGTTATCAAACTTGGTAATAATTTAAAAGAGGTCATGGAAATTTCTTTTCTCCCAAAACAAAAAAGTTCACAAACTCACCAGCAGGAGAGGGATGGCGCCGTATGCAATATTGTTAAGCAAAAAAAAACATGAAGACATCGGTTTAAAATGCGTTTAATCGTTTCTAAAACGTGTTATAAAGCATGTTCAATGCGTGTTATCTGAAAAGCACTGTTTATGGTAACTATCTAAACAATTTGGCGGAACTGAAAGATGCAATACACCAATTTATGCGTAACATTCCTCCTGATATGCTAAGAGCTGCTATTGCGAATGCAGTAATGCGATTTAACTTGCTTTTAGAAAATGGTGGACGCCACATTGAACATGCATTGTAACACGTTTCAGAAACAATTAAACACATTTTAAAACAATGTCTTCATGTTTTTTTTTTTTTTTTTTTTTTTTTTTTTTGCATACAGCGCCATTTTCCTTCTGGTGCTAAGGTTTATTAATTTTATTTATTTATTTGGTTGGCGGAAAAGAAATTCCCATAACTTGTTTTAAACTATTATTAAGTCTGATAATATTTGTTCTAGTAGTTTTCCTTTTATAACCATTTCAAAGTAGAATTTAATTATAACCACCCTGTATATTCTCCTAGTAAATATCCCATTTTTAATATTTTCAAAAATTATTTATGGTCTAGTCGATCCATTTGGGAAAATTTGATTTTCAACAAATAGTGCTCTCTGTAGTGAATTTGAAAATTTTAAAAAATCAAGATTATATACTATTTACAGCAACAAAAAAAATACTAAAAATCATAAAGTAATTAAATGAAATAAATTATATTTTTTTATCATTCAAATTAAAGTGTATTTTGAAACTGTCTTTATTAAATTTAAATCCGCAGCAAGTTTCTTGAAAGGAGAAAAATATCTTTCAAAATAAAAATCAAAGTGAAAAGAGTGATTTAGATTAAAAGCAAGAAAAGGAAATCTTATTCTCACCTGTGTGTGAATCATTGGTCACCTCGAGAGCTTGTAATCTAACAATGAAGTGAATTCTGTCCCCTGAGAATGTTTTGCAATTTCCTAAATCTACCAACCATACTTCAAATCTCGTACCAGAATGAAATGGAAAAATAAAGGAAACCTTAACAATTTATCTGATGAAATTACGATTTCTGCTTGTTGTTCTACAAGCATAAACTACTCCCGTTCAAATATTTTGTTTTCACGTGTACCCAATTTTTTTAGAATTATATTCGAGAAATATAGTTTTTTTTTTCTAGAGAAATACATTATATTTTCAGACGTCTTTCACAATAAACAATACGCATCTAGTAAAATATTAAATAAAATTAATCTTAGCTAAAAAAATTACATTTATAGGAATGTTTTTTTTTTTTTTCCTACTGAAAGACCATTTCTAAAGAAACATTACTTCAGAATGTAAAAGGACATTTGAAAGAGTTTGCTCTCGTTAAAAACATTCATTATGCTTTAATGTTAATTTAAGTTAGCCATGCTTGCTGTTAATTTAATTTAAAATGCTAAAAGCAGATTTTTTAGTGAAATAAGACAACTACCTCGTACTTTAACTTGAATTTAAAAAAAAGTGAGCAAGCATTTAAATTTTTTCCCAAATAATAATCATTTATACTAATAATAAATTTTCTGTCTTATTGTGCATGTTACTACAATAAAATAAGTGTTTTATTCATAGTGAATAAATTCACTTTAAAAAGAAGAGGACAATCGAAAGTACTTTTTATCATTTATTATCGTTTAGAAATTCTTATGTAATAAATTATTATATAAGTACTTCATAACTGATTATTTAGTGTTCTTAATATAATTTTAAAATAAAAATAAAGATTTGTTTAAATATCTGATTTTTAGATAGTTTTATTTTAAGGACGTGGTTTCAGAAACAAAGAATACAAAATTTATTTAAAAAAAAATCTGTGTATTTTTCTAAACGGAAAAACGTTTTGAATAGAATGTTGATTAGAGTTTGATAAATTATTTTTTTAGAAATTATTATTTTACTTGAATATTTAATTTCAAATGAAAGTTTTATTTCCGTTTAAATTATTATATTATAACGTAATTAATAATAAAATATTAAATCATGTATTTATAGATATCTCTTTATCTAAAATGACGCTTCAAGTTTTTGAATTAAAGCAAAATGTCAAAAAAATGGAATTTGCGAATATTCTAAAGAAGTTCTTTATCGTTTTAATATTTTTAATAATTTCGCGTGGTCGATTTTTAAATGCAACGATAACGAAAGCAATATCCTATATCTAAATGTACATATACATTGTCAATCTATATTAAAATTGGAAACAGAATAACAAACTAGGTAAACACTGTTCAATTTGCTCACACGGGAAAGAAATCATTGCGGATCTCAAAAGGAGCTATAACACTTTCTGCAGACATTATCAGGCAGTTAAATAGAAGGATACTGTTTCTATCGAAATGCATCACCAAACGAGTGTTATAGAGGTGGGAAAACAATGTAACTCTGAAATACAAAAAATGAAATATAAAATAAATAAAAATAATAAAATAATAATCTAAATACAAGAGCTAGTGCACAATATATAACAGTGCAAAATAAAAATGGATGAAAAATATCGAAAAAGGACTTAATGGATTCTCCGCATGGGTGAAAGACCGATACATTTGAAATGTATCATGTAACGTGAATTTAACTCGCGTCTGTAAGGGTTGCTAGTTGAAGATTAAAAAATATTGGATGCGATGAAGATATCGATTGAGAAATAAATAGTAAATTAAAAATGAGAAAACATGTAAATTTATAAATGGCTAGAATGATTATGAAGGAAAAATATTAGTTTCAAATTTAAAAAAAAATGGCTAGAAAAAATAATAGTTTTAAATAAAAGTCACCTGGAAAAATATTTTTTTTTAATTCAAAGTTCGAAATTAAAGTTTATTTGAAGTTCATTTCAAAAATTGCTGACTAGGATGACCCTCTTGCAATTTTAAAACAACCGTGCAATACTTTTATGAAAGTAATCCTTTACTTACATTTTAAAGCCACTGATGAATTTTTTTCAAGGTTTAATGATAGAGATGGGAATGTTATTGATAGTGAAGTTTTCTATTAATTGTTTGATTCAATTATTAATTGAATGTGTATCGTTGGATATTTTATTTATTCTTATGAGTTGATTTAAATTTGTGTTTTGGCAAATTTTGTAGAATATTTTAGAGTTTGAAATTTCATATTTTATTTGTATGTGTATGTGCCATTTACATATTTTAAGCACTTTTCTTCTTTACTTCCTTTGGCCATTTCGACAATCTTAATGTTCGTTAAAATTTTAATAATTAAATATTTTATTCAATTTCTACTTTAATAACTTCTTCATCAAAATATTTTTAAACTTCAAAGTTTGTTAGTCATATAATTCACTCATAATATTATAAAGGCCTTCAGGCATTACGTAATCTGTATCTCTCTAAGTTTCTGTTAGCTCCTGTAGAATTTATGCCTTAAATTAAAGAGGAAAGGATGAATCTGCAATTAATATAATAATATTTTTTTACTGAAACAAAGCATTTTTTAATAATATGATTACTGAAAACAGAGTCACTGAGCGTTTAAACTTTATGGGCACTAAAGAATATATATCTTAATTTATGTAATATCTCAAGAATTTGTCAACAAAATTTTCTCAGATTCATCATGAGCAGATCGATTAATTAACAATGTTTAATTTTGAATGCATCAAACACTAAAAAAATAAAATGAATCGTTTAAAATAATCGGTCGAAAACAGGTTAAAATAAACTACTTAAAAAGTGATATACTTAAAACTATAAGCATGTACAAAAAATATATAACTAACATAAATACAATTTAATAACAAAAGCGCACAACTAACCTAAAAATAATTTAAATCAAGTCCTAATCCGTTGTATCCGTTGTCAACTATCAGAACATAATCCGCATGCGTAAATTTTCAACGCCAGTTACGGTAACGCAAATGCGTGAATTTTTCTACGCCAGTGGGGGTAACGCTATGCAGATTAGAAATTTTTTATTTCCTTTATTCTGTTTTATTTTAATTCAGAAGTACTTCAGAATGAATCTGAAAGATCGATTAATTAATAATGTTTAGTTTTAAATGCATCAAACATTAAGAAAATAAACAGAATCGTTTGAAATAATCGGCCGAAAAATGTTAACCCTAGCCTCATTAGTGTTGGAGGAAAAAACTGAAGCCTTACTCATTTGGCGAAGGGGAAAAGATTTTTTTGGCGGGAAAGTTAGTTTTTAATTAATAATTAAAATTCTAATTAAAAATTCTAAAAAAAGGGATCCCAGGTGAACATTCCCGACCACCAAAGTATACTGTACCAAATTTGGTAGCTATATGTCAAATGGTCTGGCCTATAGAGCGCCAACACACACACATACACACATTGAACTTTATATAATTATAGAGTTGTCTTCTTATATTTTTACTCTTCTTTTCTTTTACTATTTTCTTTTATTATTATTTGCTCCTTTCCCCCTCTCTCTCCATGTATATATATATATATATATATATTATATATTATATAAGTATATATATATATATATATATGTGTGTGTGTGTGTGTATGTGTGTGTGTGTGTGTGTGTGTGTGTGTGTGTGTGTGTGTGTGTGTGTGTGTGTGTGTGTGTGTGTGTGTGTGTGTGTGCTTTAGTACGTGTGTGAAAAAAATTGGAAAATCGGATTTTCTCATAGTTATTTATTGTGTTTGTATGCATTCATATTTTCTGTGAAGTCATATTTTCAAAACTCACTACATGGGAAACAGATTTTTTTTTTTCCAATGAAAACTTGCAATATTGCAATAAACAAATATTTTTCTGACAAAAATGGTGACAACTGTATAAAGTGTTCTGAAAGTTCTTGCCTTTGTTTTGTGTAGTCATTTTTTAATTTATTTATTTACATTCTTATATACGAAAATATACAAGAAAGTATACTTTTTTTATATAAAGAGAGGCTTGTAAATGTCAAAGAATTCTTACGAGATTTTGACTAATGTTTACGTTTTTGACTTTCTTGAGTTCGAAAAACACTTTTTTGCTGTGATGTCTATTTGTCTTTCCGTTTGTCTGTCTGTGGCAAAGATAACTAAAAAAACTGTTTGCACTGGACGGAGGAAATTAGATATGCAATTGATATATGGGCGATTAGATTTCTTTCAAATATTGAGCAAGATACGTTAAGAGAAATGCCCGTTCGGCTGTTTGAGTATAAATTAACACGATAACTACAAAAATGAAAAGAGATTGATTTTGGTGCACAGATTCAGCATTTATAAAGAGTAGACATCGACCAAATTTTGAGCCATATTCAACCCAAAGTTGTCCATATTTCTTACTGTACTCTTATAAATATGTACACACTATATCTCCAAAGCGCAATGATTTAATATATAAAATATGGTATGTGATTTTTTGATTGCAATGTGTATTTCTATGTCAAAGTTTTGAATTATTTACATTTTCTTGAGATTAAATACTTTTTTCATTAAAGATTGTTATGTCTACCAATAGAAATGATTCCATTTCATAAAATGGGGAATTGAATATGAGGGTAGTGGATGGATATTTTGATCCCTCCCACTTCATGGGTATTCCCATATATAACCTTGAAGTGTTAGAGATAAAAGGAGCATGTCTGATTTCTCTAAACTAAAAAATTCCCTGTTTGAAATCATTTTCTACAATTCACTATAATCAGTCATGAATTACTAAATCCTACATTCTCGAGTTCATATTTCATTACAATTACATTCTATCATTTACTATACATCAGAACAAAAACTTATTTGTATGAACTGAACATAGATGGCTAGACAGATTTATGATCTGTTATGAGCTATTGTGAGGATCATAGTTAGATTTGATGGCAAAAAAATGGAAATACCAATTGGCATGTCACATATTAAATTTCTTTGCTACAGAAATATCAAAAAGATTCATTTTAATAATATTTGAATAAAAAGATTCTTAATATATTTATATGATTGCATCATGCAAAATCTGCCATATAATATCTGGTATTATTAACACTTTTCAATTACTTACTGACAATAAGTATAGAAAGTAAATATAATAATTATAAAGCACACTAATCTTTTTATATCTCTAGAAGAAATAAGTTTTTACAAAGCGTACCTTAAATGCATTTTGCATTATTTGAACCAGGCAATTGGCTCAAATAACTTGCAACATAAAGCAACCAGGCAACTGGTCCGTAAGGTGAGATTATTATAATGGCATATCTTGCATTTGTATATAACCAAATAGTTAACAAGTGCGTTGTTATAAATTATGTGCATTAATACTTTATATTATGGAGGAAAATCACTTAATCTCTAGGCAAAAACTTTTACCTACTATTTTGCAGACTATTCTTTAGAAAAAAAGTTTCAATGGGGGAAAAATATCTCCACCGATGAAACTACTTTAGAAAACAATACCTACTTTATATTTATAGCCACTCTTGAATTCCCTTCTCCGTACAATAAACATTAGAGACACGTGGAATCAAACACATGGTAAGAGGATCTGGTGACAGTTCTCCAAATTTCGGTCTTCCATTTCCGCTTGAACTTTATCCGGACTGCTCATTCCGGGCGGGTGGCTGAATCCGGGAGTGCTTCCCGTGATGAATAGCCAGCCATAGTAAGCAAAGTGATCCGGGAAGCTTAAAATGTGTCTCTAAATGCTAACGATATGCTTAGCGTGGGTGATGGATCGGTTCAATGTTTGCGTTCCGCTGCTTTCTGGAAAGGTGCCATTTCGGTCGAATATCTTATTGCCCCGTTGCCCCTCTCTAATCATTTCGCTCTCTTGCAAGATCGTCTAGCACAATGCAAATATCGATGGGTTTTTCCTTTCTTTTTGTCCTTTCTGTTTTCATTTTTTTTTGTGAGGAAGGAATACTTATTGAAAGTGACGAGGGTCTCGGAAGATTCATTGCTGGTACTTGAACAAAGTTTTATTAGGGTGTTATATCGAGTGACGATCTTTTTTGTCAATTTTGTTCTGAGCTTTTATATTGTATTGGAAACTTCTTCATTTTTGTATTTTTTTTTCTCAAAAAATGGGCATGTTTTGAATTTCTGTAAGTTTTTGGAAACATTATTAAAACAATCCAAAGCATTATTGGTACTTCAATGCTGGATTTTAGAGGGATTTGACAAAATAGATTTTTTGAAGCCTCTTCATTATGGGTGGATTAGGAACATGGTAGTCCCGATGTGGGAATTTCAAGACCATTAATTCGAATTTCTGATTCCATTAAAAACTCATCGTGTAGAGGTACCTCCCAAAGCATATTTCCATATGTTTAGTTTGGCTGATGAATCAGTTCTTTGTTTGTGTTTCACTGCTTTCTGGAAAAGTGCCATTTCGGTTGAATATCTTATTGCCCCGTTGCCCCTCTCTAATCATTTCGCTCTCTTGCAAGATCGATTAGTACAATGCAAATATCGATGGATTTTTCCTTTATTTTTTTCCTTTCCGTTTTTTTTTTTTTTTTTTTTGCGAAGAAGGAATGCTTATTGAAAGTGACGAGAGCCTCGGTAGACTCATTGCTGGTACTTGAACAAAATGTATTAGGTTGTTATATAGAGTGTGATTTTTTTTTTCAATTTGATTTTGTACTTTCACATGTATTGAAAACTGTTTCAGCTTTATTTTTTGTGAGATTGGTATATTCTGCATTTCACTAGATGTTTGAAATAATTTTAGAACCTTCAAATATTACCGGAAGTGGATGTTTTAAAACCTTTCCATGAAGAGTGGCAAAGGACCATGGTAGCTTAATAGTAAGTTCCAGTTTTGGGAATTTGACGATCATAAAATTATTCCATGCCAATCCATTAAATTTTCGCCGTGTATGAGTTACATGCCTATTATATTTCGTGCAACAGACATCATCACGCTTGTGAGGCTGCTGAAGAGAATGGAACTGATTCAAGCAATTTTCATCATTAGTAGAACTGTTTTGAAATAACCTTTGAAGAACTTAGAAAAGAAGTGTTATTTCAATAATTCAGTACTTGATTTTATGTTGGAAAAAAATGAAGAAACAAAATATCTTAACACTTAACTAAGAAATTTTTATATTGATTATTTTGAATACCAAATATTAAAAGAAAGTTTCTTTTTCATATTTTAATTTGATGTAAAAAGAAGGATAAATTTTGAAAATGATAAATAACTTGGAATAGGTTTTATTGATAAATAAATACAAAATCTTGTTAAACTAATATATGGAAAGACATTGTATATTATGAGTTTGGTTCGAAGTATTTACATTATGTACCAGCATTATTTGTTAAAAAAATATTTTTCTTGATGGCTTACTGATTAATAATGCAAATACAGAATACAACAGAAACTCATACATTAGATGCATGAATTTGTGTTTATGCATTTGAATCTATATATCTAAATATAGCAAAATATTTTTTGTTTTTGTTTTGTACCCTTTATGGGGTATATTTTAATACAATGAAAATTGGTGTGAAATATATTAAACACAATTCTAGATAAAACCCTCATTGTTTTTAAAAAATAAAAAAATACAATACTGAAATGTATGATGATTCAATAGCATTTATGCATCTAAATGAGTTCGAAATGTCCTCAAATTTAGAGAAAAGATATTGCTGCAAAAACGTGATAAGGAATTTTAAAGTTTAGATCTTAAAATTCAAGAAAATTGATCTAATATGACCATTTTAACCTGTATCACTGTTACATAAAGAGAACAGCATATGAGCCGGTGCCTTATGCTCAGGATTCTTCTCTTCTTTTGAAACATGATCTTAATTCGATGACATATTGAATAAATTACAGATCTGCACGCATGGCTTAAATTCTTTGATTTACAATTTTTTAATTCCAAAATTATAAGACAAAATGTTACTCTCTGGTCATTTCGATTCCAATTTATAACTGAAAGATGTCATTTTGAAGAAATTCTAAGATCATGTTCCTTCCTGTCATAAAAGAAAATTGACTTGCATGTAAGGAGAGCTATAATTAAAAACAAAAATAAATTAATAAATTTTAGAAAGTGAATTAATGGTAAAACTTGTCAAAGCCTATAATCAAATTTTCCATATGAAAATAATAAATTTTATCATTTACTTAAAAAAATATTGATTTTGTTATATACTTTTGAATTTATAAATCAGAGTACATTAATCAGTAATGCGTTATATACAGTTATATAATAAATATAAAACATTTGATTATTTAACTATATTGAATGCCTTGTGTACTATAAAGTAAATCGATTTCTTAAGAAATTTAGAAATTAAATTTAAAAAATGCTCTTTGCTTTTTATAATTTGATTCTGAATGCTAATTATAATTAAATTCTTAATATATTCAAAGTTACATTTTTAACAATCTTATACATATATTAAAAGAATAATTTCCAGGAGCTATTTTTAACGTTCACTGAACTTTCATTGAAATATCGTGTTCATATAAATTGAAATAAAGTTTTAACATTTTGAATAGAATCAATCCAAGAATATAAAAAAATGAGTAGAACAAGGCTACTTATGATAAATTCTATAAACCTTCCTCATAATTGAGAAGAATATAAAAATTTCAAAACATGTAACTATTAAAAATACCTTTTTTGGGGGAGGGATATCATTTAAAATATATTAAACATTTGAACCCATCAATTTAACTAAATACATTCGGAAAATATTTTTTTACATATAATTACATACAAACAGTGAACTTCAAAAACGGAACTTCTATTGTTTGTATAATATTATTGGTAAATTGAAAGTTCAGCAAATCCCTAAAATAATACTTGATAATGCATTTTTTCTAAATCCTGAATTAATTTCATTTTATGCTTGTGTACATAAATAGAAGATTAAGATATCAAGCTTAAATAAAAAAAAATGACTTGCATTCTTTATTGATTAAACTATAGATATATCAATAGCAGAATAAAAAGATGTACTAAGACTTCTAAACTGCCTCGCATAAAGAGCACTTTTGGTAACAGCCCGTAGCCAAACATTTGATCCACTTATTGGTAAATGACTGCCGGAAATTAGAGCAACCTCAAGGTTCAGGATGGTCTTACGCATCAAATGCGATACTGACCTTTTGTCCAGCGTTCTTGAGTGCAGCCTAAGGACAATGAAGAGTAATTGTGTCTCGTTATTTTAGTTCCGGATCCTACAGACCAGCAGGTGGTGGGGAATGTCCTCTTCCATAACTTTTAGCTGTATAAGCAACTATTCCTTGAAAAGAGACTTTTATTCTTAGTTAATATTATTGTTACTTTATCGCTGAGAGAAAGCAAATTGGCGTTTGTCACTTAAGGGATATTTTATACTTGCTGCCAGACTTAGATAGCTAAATGAATAAAATTAAGCAATACATTTAAGACTGCTTATATTATGCTTCATAAATGGGTTAATACAAGAACGTTCCGAAACCGCAATATAAAATATATAAAATAATTGTAATAACTAAATAACTGCAGAACTGCTGTTCAGTAAGTTTTAGTTTTAAGACTTTTTAATATTTTTTGATGTAATTATCATATATTACGACCATTTATATCCTAAAAAAATTGTAACAAAACAAATCACTTATAAATTACTTCTTCAGATTCTTCTCAGTCACTTTCACGCAATGTCATGTATTCATTGGAATCTAAATTAGAAAAAGACCAACCATCATCAGAAAAGATCGTCACCATCCGATTATTTCTCAGAAAGCTCTCGCAAACAAGTTAGGAATTTCAGCAGGGCTTAGACCTTTTCTACGAGCCATCGCTTCTGGGTGTCTGCTCTACACAGGGCACGAAAATTGAAGGATTTTTTTTTATGAGTATATAAGCAAATACTATGTAACTAAATACTTAGACACAACAATTTTACAATAATTGATTCATTTCCGCTGTGAATCCATTAACACTGCATTCAAGGTCAAACAAATGTGCGATAGTACTTTGGAAAATTTGTTTTATTTAGTGAACTATCGTTTGTTGAACGACAGCTATTTATAATGATAAATTGCCTTGGTGTCGAAAGGACACCAGCGGACGTTCTAGGTATATTTAGTTGTAAAATCTCTCAAATTAACCAAGAACCACAAAACATTTTCTATGAAATCACTATAGAAAATGATTAAAAGTCACATTTTTTTTTCATTTTTTTAATGAGTACTAAAATGTGGGAAGGAGAACAAACTAAACAAGTTCTGGTGTCCAATCGACACCGACAGACGTTCTAGTGTTAATTTGATAAAAAATATTTCAGAAGCAACCAGTCGCTACTTTTAGCTAATGAATCAAGTGAAAGCTTTTCATTAAGCATCTTAAAATGGCTTCTGAAAAAAGAATTTATATTAGAAACCGAAAATTGCTATTCTTTTTTCATCTCAGAAAATAATTTCAGAGTAAATCACGATTCATTTTCAAAGCTTATTGGGAAATGACTGCCGCAAATTAGAGCAACCTGAAGATCCAAGACAGTTTTACGCATCAAATGCGATACTGACCTTGGATTCACTCATAATAATGTTTAAAAAATACTCTGTAAATATATTTTTGACAAAAGGAGTGACGAATCTCAGAAGAAAGCAAACTATAAAATGATTAGATACTTTGATAATATGATATAAATTATTTATGATCCAAATTATGATACAGTGATACAAATTATGATAAAATCATTATAAAAATTATTTTGATACAAATGATACAAATTATTACTGGAAAACATTCCTAATAAATATTTGTTACTGGAATCGTACGACTTGTCAGAGAAGAAACTCGGGTGGTTCCAAACTTTAAAGAGAGAGATGTTAATGTATTTGCCGAAGTATTGTTCTATAAATATCTCATTATATTTTTACAAACTAATGAAAAAGTACTTAAGAAAGACTAATAAATTGATCAATGTAAACTGATGATGCTGCAGAAGTTTCAAAGAAAAATTTTAGTATTAATTTTAAAACAAGGTAATTTAGTAATAAAAATGAATAAAAGCATTCTATATCATCAATATATCTGTAAATATAACGAATTTTAAAATCTCACATTAAATGCAATAAAGCTTCATCATGACAGAATTCGATATATTATTGGCCATATTCTGTTATTCTTTATAGGCATGGAACCTAAATTGTAATCTTGTATTATGAAGTTTTCACACTGCTAACAGGCGATTCCATTCATAATCCTTGACTTCACAGCATCCAAAAATTTTGTGTAGACTTATATCTAGGCAAGATATTAACACGGTCCATTAGCTAAAAAATACTTTATTATGCATCAAGATAAATATCATTGTGAGTAATTTTTTGGAGGAAAAAATCATTTATGAAAAAATCATTATGTAACAAACAAGAATTTGTGTGTGTACCTACTTATGCATGTGTTCGTGGTCTACAGGACAAACGTTTTGAATTAGATTTATTATTCCCATTCTCGAAATAATCAGATGTATTTTGGTGAGTGAAGAGAGATAAGTTAGTAATTAATTAAATACTCAGCGATATTTTGACGCATATCCCTAATTACTAATTACTGATTTTATATCATGTGGAAAATTAAAATAATAGTCATTTTTTATACCAATTTGATTGTCAAGCAGTTTTTTTTTTTTCAGAATTTCCTCAATTGTTTATGCTTATTTTACACAATGGTTTTCATTGTTGTAATGAAATTCAAACCATTTTCATTGTTTTTTTAAATATTTAATCACGAAAATTTATTCCATTATTGAAATTGGCAACGGAAGAACAATTGTTTAATATTTGTGTAGTTTTCATAAAAAGTGAGGAAGTAAACTTACGGTAATTGAAAGTTAAATTAATGATAAATCATATAATTACGTTTTAAACAGTACTTTGATGTCATTGGATTTTACTTCACGAATATAATATATATATAAACAATGAAACCAGCGTGTTATTTTATTAAAACAACTCGGCTTTAATGTCTGTCGTAATTAGAGTTTTAAATTTTTTCTTGAAAAATCATAGTCATCATTTTATACAAGAGAGATTTAATGAACTTAAATGTAATTAAGACTTCCAAAGAATAAGCTACTCGCCAAAGCTATTACTTTTAAATTAAATAATTTCTTAATAGCTGAGTTAGAAACATAAATAAATTTCGGGTGCATTTATTTTTATAACTTTTTATCTGTTAATTATCTTCATACAGCATCTAAAAATTATAATATCTAAAAAAATATGACAAAATGTTTCATTTATTTTTCAGTAATAATAATCTAAATTAAAAATTTCTATTTTGTTTAAAACAATACATATATATTATTATATTTTGAATTAGTATTAGTTTATACGTCTGAATTCTAAGTTGATTATAATTTTTTTAAATGTATGAAAATTTTAATAAATTTACTATTTCGGTATTCAAAATAAAATATCATCTAGCTGAAAATAATTACAATAAGCAATTTGTTCTTTATGCAAGCATAAATAATTTGTTTAATTACATGGTTTGATTTTGTTGTTGTTGGAGAACAAATTAGTCTGAGTTAACAAACTATTACCTTATTATTCAGCAATAGTGAGAAAGTAATTACAATTAATTAAAGATGAACAGACAATGTTATTGTTAATTCATTACTTTTTTAATTTATCTTTCTTTTATTATTAGAGCTATATGATGATTAGTTGCATTTCATTGTTTCACACCTACATAATTATATGTTTCTTTTGCAGGTAAGAAGACCATCTTTTTAGCATTTCTGGGAATGTATCAAGATAAGAGCGACACATTTCATTTGTCAAAGAAAATGTAATATAAATTTGCTTATTTTTCTTTTATCTCACAAATAATATACAAAAATATATTGTTATATTTTGTTACATTTTTATTATAGTTTGTTATATTTTTATATATTATAATATGCAAAAATATATTGTTTGTCTTTACCAACTAAATTAACATTTCATTTTTTAATAAATTTTATTTTAATTACAATATTTAAATTTTTTTATTATAATTTAAATTTCATTATTATTTAAAATTGATTACTATTTATTTGCCCATTTTGTCAGAATTTCCATCAACTATAAATAATACTTTAAATATAGTTGTTTCGTCTTGGGTCTATGGACATTTGCACTGTAATTATGAGTATGTATGTTTAAATATACAATATTATTGTCCAAACAAATTTAAATTTTCTTTGAAAAAATTGTTGAAACTGGAATTAAAGTAATTAATATAAATAAATGCTATGAATTATTTTAATAGCTCAATTCAAAAGAATAAAGAAATGCAGTTGAAATTTGGATACATAACTTTAATAATCATTGAAAGTAATCTTTTATTTCAATTTTCATGAGGCCTAATTCCTATTCAAGTTTAAAGATATATATTAACTGTCAATCTAACGAATATCTTCGAAATACAGTAGACTCCCGATTATCCGCGGGTGGGTTATCCGGGCCTGCCGCACTAAGTTTTTTTTTTTTTTTTTTGCTTCCAAGCAAAGACAAAATGCTTCCAAAGCAAGAAGCAAACACAAATGACTGATTTCTTCAAAAAGGTGTACTTTTACAGTTATGCTTTTGTAATTACATAATATATTACAGTATTAAAATAGTACATAGGTATTAATTTTTCTGTGTATCCTTGACGCCTCTCGTAAGTACAAAGCACTTCTCTGTTTTCATTAACAAAATGCATTTTAGGTTAGTTTTGAGTGATATGCTAACATTTCCTGCTGTTCATTTTACTTTTTATTGTACATAAAACGATTTTTCAAAGTTGGAATGACTGTTTTCTCTTTTGCTATACCCGTCTTTAGCTTTTTTCGGATTATCCGCGATTTTTGTTATCCGCGGCGGCCGCGCCAACCAATTCCGCGGATAATCGGGAGTGTACTTTTTTTTTTTTCAATTTGAGAAAATCAATGTAGCGTCGCAATTTTCTTGTTGCTAAAAAGTTGGTAAAGATTCATATTTTAATATAATAACGATTTACAAATTTCATTTCTCTATAAAATTTTAAAAACTCTAATTTAAAATTTTATCAGATATTTTTTGTTCTTGATGAAAGGAAGCTGTTATAATCTTGGAAACAAGACAAAGATGTGTCGGCTGAGTCCTAAGGGTAACCACTTGTCTCGGTACAACTCTTTTCGTGAGAAACATGTCCCTACATCTAGGGAGTAGTGTTCCTTATCATTTCTGTACCCACCCTATTGGCGAGAACCAACCACCATATTGGAAGCTTCTCATCCTAATCTCTTAGATAGTCCTTGGTGGGAGTTTATATATGATTCATCAATAGCCCGTATTTCTGTTCGATATTCTGTTCCTGGAAAAATGTCCCCTATTTTAAAGGGCTGGGAAAAACCGTTTTTCTACAATCTTGGTAAAGGTCATTGAGCAGGAATTTAAATGAAAAAAAAATATTGCTGGTATTTTTTTCTTTGATTGTTCCAATTAAATCTATTATTTCTATCCAAAAAATTTTCTTCCTGAGACGATATTAGATTTGGCTGAAAGGGTAGAGGAGTTTTTCAGATTCACTAAGATTACTCTAATATCTCGCGTTCAATTTGAAAAGTATTTCTTTGAAAACCGTAAGCATAAATAAAATAAGCAATATATTTTGATGCAGAAGTACGAGAGTTTCCTTTTTTTTTCGAATTCCAATAATTTTCTTATTTTAAGAAACATTCTTTTGAAGGTAGATGAAGGAAATCTTCAAACAAGCTATATAATTAAAGGTAATAAGAAAAATATTTAATTTTATATGCATATACAAGTTGTTCAAAAAATGGAACAAACACTCATTTTCATTAATATTGTTACTAGACGTTTACTTCCAATTACAAAGTTTAAAAAACATGGTATTAAATAACATGGAAAATCATTTGAATATATTTTGAAATCTGTGAAGATTACAAAATATTTTACTAAATTTTTATACGACCCCGATACTGTAGAAATGACAATAAGAGAAAAATATATTACGATTTATGAAATCTCGCATACATTACGTATCATAATTGTATATTATGAATTTCTAAAAGAAATATAAGTAAAGAAGCTAATTTCATTTTTTTCCGGGAAGTCAAATCGGAAGGAAATACAATTTAATAAAGAAAAAAAAAACTTTTGTGAATCTGCAAACGCTTTTCCAAGGGACTCTGATTAAACATGTGTAAAGTGAGAATGGATGCAAAGAACAAATTGTATAACTTCGCCATTATCAATTTGAACATGCAATATTTAGTAGTGATGCCAATTTTTTTTCATTTCCTTAGCATTTTCAGAATTTTGAACTTTTCATAAAAAATGATCATCTTTTTTGGAAATAATCCCTAGAACATTATTGTATTACTAAACTTGCAACTCACATGAACTGTTCAACGCTTTATTTCTTTTTGTAGCTACAAATGAATTAATACTCCAGATTGTATTTACTTATTACTAAAAGCATCATGGGAAAACATATATAATCTTCTCTTTAACCAATCAAATTTTAACCAGTAGATTATTTTTATCTAACGTTAGTGTACAGAATTTAGCATTGGTGGAAATGAAACCATCTAAAATTCGTCTTCCCACATGATTTTAAAAGTAGGGAAATGGCAATGTACTCGAGGTCTCTTTATCTTTAACTCCTTTCTGTGATATTATTTATCTTAAAATATTTTAGAAAGAACATCCATTTTTGAATAAAATTCCTGGATTAAGTCAAAATACTGTTATACTTTTAACACTACTGTTAATGTTACAACATCCAAAAATTTGAAAAAAAAAATGTTCAATTAGAGCTAATCATCCTGTATCGAGCGCAAACAAATAAATATTCTGCATAAAATACCAGAATATTTTCATCCTGACCAATTGCAATTTTAGCGATTAAGCCTAAATACTTTTTTAAGGAGGCGAATTGTTATTTTTACTAAGCGCAATAATTTCTCATCCATATGAGGCGCCTGAAAAGCAATTTGTTCATTATCCTAGACAAGAAGATAATAATTTGTGCCAATTCTTCACTTTATGTATTCAGTTATTTGTACCGTCTATTTTTTCTTCTTTTACTTCATTTTCACATATAGCCACGAAACCCAATAAGAGCTAATTACCTTTTTCTCATTAGCAAACGCACTTCTCACAACACCACTTAACCTAGATGAATATCACCAGCTAGAAAACTGCGGACCAATAGTTACCAAGTTGTCTACGTTCTAGGGTATTGAGTCGTGGAAACTTTCACCAGTGTTTCAAAGCAATGCGGCTCAAATAGCAAGTTCACGAGTGTTTGGAAATTGGAATCGCTGAGTTAACATGTCTCTTCTCTTGACCAGAAGCCCCTTCCCAATTTCACACCTCGATCTTCATTCAAAGCCAGGCAATAGGGCTTCCTATTCAGGTGGGTCACTTTCCTAATTAAGGCTTAAGGCACCCATTTTATCCTTACAAAGCTCGGAACGTGTCCCATTCGCAAAGAGAGCTTATAGAGCTGGATGCGGGCATGGAGAGGATACATTGTTTAATTGGGAGAATGGTGAGCAGAGTGCTGCTGTGTACATAAAGCGAAGAAATGAAATCTATACCCTCTGAGTGGATTCTTTTAGCTCAGGGTGGATGAGGAATATTTATTCTTAGCAATATTTCTCAGAGAAGTGTCTTATTTTTCTAAGAAAAGCACTCAGTTTAATTATTGTGGCAATCAAGATAATTTTATTTTATTTTTGAGAACATACAACAGATTAGGTTTCTTCAAGCTGATGCAGTTATTTTCTAATGAATAGAAATTTCTTCTCTAATTTTTCACATCTTTAAAATCTTTCAAATATGAAGGATCGATATTTTAATATGGAAGGTATATTTTGAAAAGGTAATTATTTGTAAAAGTAAAGTCATTTTAATTATTTTTCTACTGTTTAGTCTTTAATTTAGAATTATTTGCTATAAATTATGTGTATTTTGAAATCAGTTATTATTTTCCTAATTCACTATCAGCTGTCATCGAATTTGTGTAATGCGTATTAAATTAGTCTACGCTGAAAATCAAGCTAAAAAATATAAACAGTATATTGTCATTAAATATATACTTTTATGCGAAATTTGGAAATCCTATCATATGAAAATTAAAGAACGCAAAATCGATTTCAAATTTTTATTACAAATTTTATTTACGAAACAAATTAAAAAAAAATAGAATAAAAAAAAATTATTTTCAATTTTTATAAAAATTTGCTAATCTTTGAAAAAAATGGCCAGTTTTCCTAAATGACATGACTTATTGATGCTTTTAGTATTCTATTAGTGATAAATTGATTCAATTTTTCAAAAATGTTTAATCAAACACAATATGAATTTATCAAACGTTTGGTAAATACCTTTCAGCATTTTTTTTATCCTGCTTTTTTGCTCACAAAAAATTTAGCTATGATCTTAAATGTATTCAATCAATGTTTTGATATTACTATTGCAAAATTATAAGCATCAGAAAAAATTCCATTAGAAATTTATTTGAACTAAATTAGGGAAAAAAGGATTTAAAAAAATGATTGATTTCGACAGTTTATTCTTTATGTCAAAATGATTTAAAGAGACTAAATGACTAATTTATCGAAAATTTCCTTTTCTGTAACCTTCTATCTTATTAATGTCATGTTTGACACTATAATTTAGCTACATATATACGATTATAGATAATTAAAAAAGAAGCAATTATTAAATTTATCTTGTAAATGTATTTTAACATGTTGAAAAAAAATGAAAAATCAAGTGAAAATACTCACTGTATTAGTCAACCATTACTTTAAATATGCATAATAGCTACAGGAAAGGAATGTCATTTCATAGAATAGGCTGTATCTAATGCAGTTCATAAATTTCATTTTTATAGAATCCATGCCCTTCTGCATTGCGATAAAAAAAAATGTTATATCATTCTTGTCTGTGAAAAGTGTTAATGGATTACAAACATTGCTTGAAATTTATTCGATGGCACTAGCAAATCTGGAGAAAAGAGATTATTTTTAATAGAGTTTTTAAAAATGCTGCAAGTTGTTACCTCAATTTTGAAGAAAATTCATGCACATGAAGTGCTTGAATAGAACAATGGGAAATATCTTATAAGCATCACTGATTGTTCTTTTGTGAGGAATTTGCCGTTACATTTTTAAAGGAATATGTATACATCTATTGTATTTTAAAAATATTTGATTCACTTGCGGTCAAATAATCTCGTGACTATCTCAGACATTCCAGTTTCTTCATTGACAAGTATGCGAATTTTCAGATTTGTTTTATCTTTCTTCAGTTCGGTGATATTACAATGAAGAGAAAATCAAAAATCAGATTTACAATATATATATATATATATATATATATATATATATATATATATATATATATATATATATATATAACAGATTTTCAATTAAAAATCAATTTATTTTTTGTTAAAAATAAAAGTTGTAATTTTGAAAATTTTACTTGCATGAAAAATATATTTTTTCTTTGTAAAGTAAAAATAAAATAAAATACTGAATATTTTCTTTTTTTAATGCTTTAGGCTTTTTCAATTTCCTTCTTTTTACCAAATATCTTCTTTGTCTAAAGTTCATACTTACAAATTTATTCCCATCATGTAAAAATTACTCAATCGAAAATCTTATCGAAACTTTTTTTGTTCATCAATAGGCAATACGCTAAGAGAGAGTGGATAATGTAATTTAATGTAAAATCATACCTAAGATTTCTTTTCACTTTTTTTGAAATTTCTAAACACAGTATATATTTTTTCAAAATCTTCGGTTCTTTCAAATTGTTTAAAAATATTCCTTTGTAAAAATTTCATGATTGCAAAATAAATTTTGGAATCAGTCTGTTAACTTATTTATATTTACCATATTACCTGAAAAATGCTTGAGACAACTATAAAAGTTTAGTAATTTTTAATGTCCCTTTGTATAAGTGTCATGATTTTTCAATCAATATGGTAACTTATTTATATTTTATATATTATCTGAAAAATGTTTGAGACAATTATATAGGTTTGGAAATTTTTAATTTCTATATATCTGAATTGTCGTATGCTTATGTTGTTTTAACAGGCATGTTTTAGTGATTTATTGATGGATTATATTTTATACTTCTTTTTGTATTTCTAAAATGCTTCTATTTGTATTTTCATAATTTACACTAAATTTGTGTCCGGAAAAGAATTACCTGCTTCTTATATTATACATTTTTATATTGTTATTAGACATAAATCCCTAATGTGCATTTGAGCCAATAAATAAATTAAAATCTGGGCCAAACGTACATCCCTATTTTGCTTGGATCACTTTTCTCCTCTACGAAGGGGGCCTTCGATTTGCCGTCGAGTGCGTTTTGTTCCTGAAATCCGTTACAGTTGGACAAATGCCTTTGAGACAGATCCCAAGACTATTGGAGAATTCTGGACAAAGGAAAGTTTAAGACCGTCCTAAATTTAATTAGAGATGAGCCTGCGTATCTGGAAAATCCATTCTTGAAAGTTAGTTTGAGATCTTGAAAGGAAACTTCCGAAAGGATTACAATTCGCGAAGAGGCACTTTCCAATTCCGAGAACTACTTATACTATAAATTACAAATTAGTATTGATATCGTTTGGAAATGCCGAGGTATTTACTACTGCACTTATAATGAGTAGCAAGAGCGAAATTCTTAGAATAACAATCAGTGTTTTAATGTAAGCAATAGATAAGACTATTGAAGGTATCTATTTTGAAGGTACTCTGAAATTGACTGTACAGGGCCGCTTACATTGAAGGTCGAATCGAATTTATTCTGGAATTAAAATTTTCAAATTTCCTGATTTATAGAAACGATAGTAAAATAGGTGAATTGTATTCACTGAATGTATCTCGCTTGATGCATTTATAAAAATAATTTCAGTACTTTCAAAGATAGTAATCATTTCATTATTGATTTATTATTTTTTACAAATGCATATATTTAGGCAAAAATTTAATTTAAGAGTATATGTCACGATTTAAGAAATGAATCCAAATTGGAAATATTATAGTTTCTAATAACTTACGAGGTTAGAATGAAAAAATCGAAATTACATTTAGACTAATTTTAATTTATTTATTAATGTATGCAGAAAATGTAAAATAAATAATTCCGTAAAATCAAGAGTTCAATTTTAAAAGGTAGAGAAAGAGATGACAACATTTGCATTACCTTAGATAAAAGGGAGTAAAAATCCATGAGTCCACAGAGAAACAGCGTCTGCTAAAACATTGATTTGGTACGTTGAGAACCCAAATGCCATGTTGTTTTTGTTCCAAGGTATCATCGCTGAAAAACGAAGTCGCAATGAGCGGAAATATAAATTGCATATCAGTAAGCCAAATTAAAAGTCATGAAAATTACTCTAATACGTTTCAAAATTTTTGAAAAAAGGAACGTAAGGATTGATTTTACACCAGTAATCGATATTCTGAACATACTATATTTAAGATATATTCTATGATAAACTCTATAATTAGGATTCCTGTCACTTAAATTCATTGATATTTTTCTAGCCCTATTACTACGTCAATGAAGAGTCCTTTTGAGATATTTCCCTCCACCGTATTTCGATTTTCACTGGTTTTGATAGACCCTGTGGATACAGTAATTAAATGATTTCGTAATCATTTGCTATAAAATCAAAATCATTCATTCTAAAGAGTTCTAGAAAAGTCTAGACACCACTGAACTTCAAAGAATTATTAACTATATAATCAAAATGTTTGAACAAATATTCAATAAATATATTGTAATTGGCCCATTCTATTTTCTTATTTGTATAAAGCAATGAAACTAATTATTATTATATTCAATTTTATGAAGCAAATGTTCGCTTAGTTGTAAGTACTTACTTTTATCGGAAGTTATTCTTTAACTGCTCTCAACAGTTAAAGTAAATTTTAGATAATATGTAATTAACATGAGAAAAATATATGCCATCTTATATTTCAAGATATTTTGTACTCATTTTGCTTTTGGAAGATTTTGAAATATGAAATATAATTTGAAATCAATATAATATATCCTTTTAATTCCAAGTTTAAAAGTGTTTCTCAAATTATGAAAACCATTTTTATCCTTTAAGTAATTTTATTAGATACAAAATATATTACCGTTCAAACTTTACATATATTTTACTTAAGTTAAATATGTATGAAAGTTTGGAATTTTCTGCTAAAACGGAATTGCCATTGGAGAAACAGAATAATATAATAATTATTTGTAATGTGAAATATTTATCCATTGATAAGCTATCTTTTCCCTTCCAATAGTATTAAACCTACCCATCAACTTGAAATGAGTCAGGGGATAAATATATCTGAAGAGTGATTAGAGGATTAACGCGTAAGATAAATTCTAGAATTCTAGTAAATAAATATCAGGTCAGAGAAGTTTAAATACCTAAAATGTGGTATAAAAGTCTGTTTTACAATAGTTAAAATTTCGAAATAATGATTTTTATGCATTACTGAAAATATATGACTCAATACTTCCAAATATATATATTGCAGTCAAAATACATTTTCAATGTGATCAATCGCCATCAGACATAATTCCGTTCTATTGAAACATCAGATCTTAAAGTGAATGAATATTATATGTACTACAGTACTTTGCACTTTCTATATTAACTGTACATTAAGGTATATAATAGCGTATATTTATTCTACACTATTTACTATATACTATGATTATAATTAAAAATACTTCTTGCTGCCACGGAGACAGAAAATTATTACAAGTCATTCCAATCTAGAAACAAAATAATCATTTTTTCTTCTTATCTTTCTTTGCCCGCAAGATTTCTGACACAGAAAAAAATAAAAAAAATAAAGTGACCAGTTCAAATAGCCCAATCCTGGAATTCCAGAATCCTCTGCATTCACATCGTAAATTATACCTTTAATAAGAACCGCGACTTCATCAAGCTGTACAAGAAAGAACAGATAAGGTAGAGACAATAAACAAAAATAGGACACCATCCACCCTATTGTCCCCTTCTACTGGTTTATTCTAGGACAAAACAGAGAAATGTCCCTCGTTATTCGAAGATAACTCCCATGGGGACAGAGGCAGAAAAAATAGCAGCGGCTCTGGAATTAAAGGCTCTGGCAGGTAGAATCCTTCCCTCAGGCCCAAGTAAACGATCGTTACGGGCCGGACTGCATTTTCGACGACACCTCCAGTTCTGTTATTTTTTTTCCTTCTTCGTCTCCTTCGCAATGGAGGTGGATATAGAAGTAATGGTTCTTTTTCGTCGTCATCATGAGTCTTAGTCTCCGTCTTCGGTATTTTCCCAAGATTTTTTTTGTGGTGGTATTACTTTTCCCTTTCCATTTTCTTTGCTCATTTTTTTTTTCGCCACGCATCGATGGTTCCGGAGTTTGGATACTTCGTGGATGAGTTCGGCTGAGCGAGTGCAGAGGAGTCATTGAAACAATACACAGCCCGATTTGGAAGCGAGGTTTATTTGGATTTGCCCAGATGAGTGCGATCGAAAGTTTCAAGTCGCCCCGCTGGGAAAGGTTCTCAACTCTTTTATTTTCTTAGTTTAAGAGTGATGTTGATCTTGGAATTCATCTGGATCCGGGATAGAAATTCATTTGCATAGTAAACAATTCATTCTTTGGTCAAACAACTCTTTGAAATCCATAGTGGTTTCTTAAAACAGAATATCTTATAAAGACATAATCTAAAACTAATGAAAAGTAAAGATATCAATGAAAATTCATAGATTTATGACAATTTTAATATGGTTACTACTTAATATGGTTAACAATTTTAATATGGTTACTAAAATCTTTTCACGATTTCTTGGGGGGAACAGCGTGATCAGGTGAAAAGAGTTCCTGTAAGTTGAAATAATTAAAATATTATCCAATGAACACCATAAATGCACAAAAATTAAAGAACATATCAAATTATTAGACGCAAGTTTCTTTCTTTACTTTGTAAAGATAAATTATTTAAAGAAGTTAATAGGCACAGAAATGGTTACTTCCCGTTCTAATGGAGTAATATTTTTTAAACTCGTATGTAGAGACTATTTTCTTTCTTTTTGTTAAATATTTTGGACAATGATCAATAAATTCCAAGGCACTTACAATATTTATAATTAGTATACACTTTCGCCATTGCGCTGTTTTGGAACACGTAATGTCTGCGTAAGAATATATACTGTTACGAATCTGTGATGCGGCTTCCCAGCATAGTTGGTTTCATAGGAGGTCCCAGAGCTTGGCGACCATTTGACGACTTGGCGACTTGGGCGCCAAAATAGATTATACACGAAACATAGACAATTTTCCCAATCCGTCCAGTAGTTACACCTCGAACGTTCCTGATTGGTTAAGAGGCTTCTGGCCCCGCCTCCTAAGACCTATAAAAGGAGCTGCAGCTGCCGGGGAGTAGTGGTGAATTGAGTAGTCGAAGAGTAGTCGGAAGCGACAGAGAAGAGTAATCGGAATCGACGGTAAAGAACTGGTCTTCCAGAGCTAAGCGGAGCAGCGACGGAGTGAAGCTAGTGCTGAACTAAGCTGTGCGCTACTGTCTGCAGTAGAGTCTTGTTATATGCTGCTGTGTAAGCTGCACGTCTCGGCTGAAGATAATCGTCTTCTGTACTGTATATAGTTGTCGTCTTTGTGCTGTCCTCTGTGTCTTCGTGTAAATAAACGTCGTTGTTTTATTTTCTACTGCCACCTGGTGATTGAGCGTTCTTCACACCATATAACTTACACTATCCAAACGAACCCGTACAAACAAATTCCGTAACAATACGTAATAATTGCGTACATTGAAGGTTTCAAATTTGATGTAAACGCTTTGTGAATGTCAATGCATTAATGGAGTATTCTTTTAAATAGAATTTAAAATGTAAATTATTAAAAAATACATAGCATTCATTTTCAAAGCCATTTTTAATTTATCGATCACTTACTGTAAAAATGAATTAATTTACGGACTACTAAGTGCTTAAGTATAGGTTTGAATGTAACGGATGTATTAGCCGTGGGATTGATTATCCATGAAAAAAACAATATGAAATTATTTCATTGGTTCTTATTAAGAAATGATTAGTGATATTAATTATTATCTCCGAATATTATTTTTATCTCCGAAATACGTCAAATAATTTTTTCCAGTAATATATATAATATATATATATATATATATATATATATATATATATATATATATATATATGCAATGGCTTTCTTCAAAGAAGATAAATTAATCTTTAATTTTAAGTATTATTTCTAGTAGGAAAAAAATATTAATTTGTTGAATAAACATTTTTTATAATGTTGATTTCATAACAAAATTTTGGTATATCTTAGGAAATTTCATTCTGCTTGTTATCATTCGTTTGTATATATCAAATTAATTTCATTTATAGAATTTGGCATGTGATGACATTTTCCAATCTTAACGCCTCTATAAAATGTTACGAAATCCATAATATATTATTGAGAAACTGCATGTAGGATACTTCGAATGCTTATCTTGATAAAGTAAATTACCCTTAATGCAAGAAGGCTGTCAGATTCATATATTTTAAATTTTGCTGAAATATTTTTTGAAAGACTATATTGAATTTATAGGGCAAGATGATTAGAGTTTTCATTCATTAAATTGCAGTCAAAATTATAACACGGCCAGGAGATTCGCAAACTCCTTTTCTAATAAAACCTTTTAGGACATCACCGTAAAATTAAAAAAAAAATCCTTGGTTATTGGTTTATTAAAAATTATTGGTTTCTTGCGATTTTTTACGTAATTTAAGCAGAAATTTTAAATTTATAAAAACTAACAACCTGTTTTTACTTATTGAATAAAATTAAAATCGACTCCATCTTTTAAATTTTAACAATACGATTTCTTTGTTTTTTCATACATGATAACATAGGCAACAACTCCAACTTGCCCAAAGGCCCAGAAAATTCTGAATGGCTAGTGCTGTAGGCCGCGACAGCCCTGGGATGATCTATGGTTGAGTTCTAGGGCCAGCATCCCCTCCCCGTAGGAGGAACAAGCACCTATACTACAACCCCTTCCAGTAGGAGGTCCGTCCTATCATTGGAAAGGGTTAGCATACCTCACACAATTTCTGTACCCACCAGGGTGCGGGAACCAACCACAGTACCATAAGCTTCTCATCACCATGTCTGAGATTCATCTGGTAGCTATTTCATATATAACAAAGCAAAATACACTTCTTTAATCTTAAACTCTTAAACTTTTGTTTAGATGTTTTTGCTTGGTTTTTATTTGGTATGTTTTCACATTTTTTTTTTTTTTTTTTTTTTTTGCGATTTTGAAGGTTTTTACTTTCTTCAAGTCAAATAGAGAATTTTAGATATTTAACAGCATTTTTTTAAAGATATCTGGAAGAGAAAACTGGTAGCTGAATAATATATTATGTTCCATTGGTAGAATTAGTTTTAGAGACACAGTCTCAAAATGAGCATAACCTATAAATACTAAAATTTAATTATTAAAGCCTATTTCTTAAAATTGCAAAATAAGAAGAAAGAGAATTTCTTTTGCAATATGCAAATTCAATTTAAGAATGTTTTGACGACAAAATTTAGCCAAGCCGTTAATAAGATATCCGATTTTTCATCCACCGGGAGAATCTCGTTTGCAAGAATAATTTGAAATAAATCGATTTAAATAAATCAAATTAAAAACAGCACTTTTCAAAAAAAATTGCTGAAATGCAGCCATTTTAATCCATCATTCTATAAGAAAGTAAACAGTGAAAGATTTCATCTGACTTGGTGAGAATATTTGTTTTCAGAATTATCTCAGTTCTTTATTCTTCTTCCTAAAAAAACAAACAAAATACCTATTATGATCTCACTAATCTCTATAAATCGTATGCTAATAAAGTAACAAAGCCCTTAACGGAAGCACTAGTGTATGGGTGTAATGATAATTCAGAAAGAATCGTCTCCTTGGATTGGAGCCAAGCGCTTTTCAACAACATGTTGATGTTTATCTTCTAAAATCTGGGATGATGGCTATATTTAATTTTAATCCCGATAACAATTGAGATTTCCAAGAAAAATGAATTTTTATTTTTCACGTCTTTCATGGGAAAATTTCCAGGGAAAAAAAAAGGCTGCTTACTAATTAACTGCGGCAAGTGTCGTTAATTCATTAAAACCTAAGCCAAAGAAAACTTTTTTAATGCGCGTCTATTGATTTTAATGCGAGAGAGGTGTTGAAAAAATAAGTTTCCAAACTAAGAATTATGGCTTAAAAAAGATCATGTTGCGCAGCTGGCGCGGTTCACTGCATTGATTTATTCCAAAGATAATTAGAGTCGTTTAGCTACCGCTACCCGCACAACTGCTAAGAATTTATTTAGTTCTAATTAAAAAAATCGGAGATAAATTTTTAAGCGAAAAATTCATGGGACAATCTATTTGCATATATTAGAGCAGAGAGTTCACGAAAAACCTAAGATTCTCGAGAGAGAAAATATTTTTTAAGTCCCTTTTTCAATATTTTCAGCTTTAACTATGCAACAAAAGATGAGAGAAAATGTCATATTTTTTTTATTTATATATATTTAACGATTTTGGCTCCAGAAGTTGAAAAAAGAATGTTATATATTACATCTGTGGTGGACATTTTGTTCACAGTTTTTGTAAAGATTTTTTTTGGGTCTAGGTATCGCACGATATGAACGATATGAATTCAATGATTCAACGATATGAATTCAATGACTCAACGATATGAATTCAATGATTTTTTTTCTGTGAATAATTCCCCTGTTTTATGAAAAAAAATATGAAGTTGCATTATTAAAACTATTTTTACAAGGCATGTTCAAAATACTAATATTGTTAATTTAAATAATCAATGAATATTGCATAACATAATCTGTTCATGATGAAAAATTAATGAATACTGATTACTACTTACAAATTTTAATACTTATCCATTACTTTTTTTTAATTTTAACTATAACGTGAAGCATAATCCAAGCTTAACAAGATATAGTGGATCTGTCAACCATAAATTGTATTTCAGAAAGCTATGTAATTGTCCTTAACGAAAACCTTTTCCTAATGCTTAGCAGTTTAAGCAATTCCTTAATACAGCACTGCATATTTGCTGAATGTTATCACTGATCAGTTTGTAGATACTGAATCCTTTGCTACGTCATCAATGAAATTCTAAAATATGAATAGCTTGTTTAATAGTAAGTATGCTGCTTAACCAGTTCATCGCAATTAAATATCCAGTATCACATTATTAATTCATTTGTAATTTCGATAGCTTAAGCGTAAATAAACCGCGAATGACGAATTCATTAAGATAATCTTTTCCCAATCCCCCTCCAATAAAAAAAAACAAAAAAAAAACAGGAGTGAAAATCTCCATATATTAATAAAGTTTTATAAAAATTCAAAATTTATAATAACACACATAAAGAGTTTTTTAAAGCATACATAATGCATATTAACTTTTATTATTTTAATCTTATAAATAAAATTGGAAAATTTGGAAAAAACTTTGAATTATCAATTCTTTTATTAGGAACAAAAAAAAGTAAAATTTATCCTCTAAGCGTTTGTATATTCTTTTACCTGTAATCAAAATTAAATATTTACATTTTTATTAATAGTATTTAATTCAGTTAGTTATTTCCCATATAAACTGCATTCTGTTAAAGCTAAACTTAAAGGAAGATACCTGGTTCTATATCGGTAGTATTTCTTCCTTAAATTGGGAAAAAAAAGAACATAACCTTGAATTTTGAATAAAATTTCTCATAATTAAGCACCAGACCATCATAAAGCTTTCTTTCTTTTGTTTTCTATAATTTTCAAAAACAATACCTTTGATAGAATAAAAAAGTGGAACGTGCTTTTATTATTTTAATCTTATAAATGAAATTGGAAAATTTGGAAAAAACCTTGAATTATCATTTTTTTTTGAATTATCAATGCTTTTGTGACTTGATAGTAAATTTGGAAAAGACCAAACTTTTGAGATTAGAATTCGCAGAAGACTTAATGTACATACTGGCCAAGTGTAAGTTAATTATAAAAAGGGTCAAATAGCCTTTCTTTGAGGTAGCGATGAAGCCCATGTGTCGTGCTAGTCATTTCACAACATTTTTGCAAATTTTGCCCCAAAATTGACTCTCTTGCAGTTTCATAAAGGGCGGAATTGAACAGATCAGAACTAAATAGAGTGGGTACTTTTCAGCCATTAATGAATTTAGTGTGGTATTAAAGGTAGTTTTTTATTTCAATCTGAAATAAACCATGACTGGATACGTCTGTGAATATACATCTTGCTTACATCAAAAAATAATATAAAGTTTGCATCAAAAAATAACATAAAGTGCGACCAGGTTTTAATTCATTCTTAGATCTACCAAAACAAAATAATCAATAATTTTTTCAAAATTCAAACCTATCATTTAAATCTTAGAGGTTTGCCATTTTTTCTTAATTCAGCAAAACAAAAACAAAATATATTGAAAAAGCGGTTTTATATAGCTGCATATAAAGCTGTGAAAGCACACAAGAAAATGTATGAAAATTTTATATGAAAGCATTTTGAAAGGTTTTGCCTGTGAAATAAATGTGAAGTCAATATACTATAAAGGATTTGGGTGCCGCAGTATTTGTGATATTGCACAGCATTTTGTTGAAGGAGAGAGAACAGAAATATTGAATAGTGGGACTATTTTATATGTTCTCCTTTTTATAAGTTGCAAACAATCATGTCATCTTGCTATTTTTCTCTATTATTCCAGCCACTTCTTTGTATATTGGGACTCCTTGTTTGTATGGTATTGTTAAAAAGGGAGGGAGACAGAGGTATAGCTTCAAAATATAAGAAACATTATTTTTTTAATGATATGGCTTACCAAACTCTTCTAATAATCCGTATTCAAAACGATAACACATTAAAATACATTTTCTGATACTTTCAAAGCAAGCATTTTCATTAAAGCAAGCAATCTTATTAAATAAGAAAAACTAAAATGTAACAATATAATTAATGAATTCCTGAATTATTCTTTTAGACAATTTTTATAAAGACTATTGGTTATTTCTTATTTTTGGGGAAATTCGATGACCTGTTCTTTTCTTCTCCCATTACTACTCTTCACGAGAGCATAGGGTAATTGAAGTAGAACAAGAAGTTAAAAAAATATCTATTAGATAACTAAAGAAAGGAAGAGTAGAATTTCTTACGTTTTTAACGGATGAGGTAAAACAGACGAAGAAAAATTCTTATGGTTTAGCGATATATCTATTTCAGTATGTAGGCAAAATTAAGCATTTCTGTTGGTACAGTAAGTATTTTCATTAGTACTGTCCCAATAGTAATTTAAGACGTACATCAATTTTCAAATAATTCTGTTCTTATATTACATTGGATGATTTAATTATTGATAATTATTTTGCACTACTTTAGAGTATCAATAGAGCCAATATCATTCAAAGAAATCGAGAAAATTTCAAAAGAATACATTAATTTATCTGTAGCATTCATTTTAAGTATATGTAGTATCTTAATTTTAAGATCGATCTATATATATATTATGTTTCTTGCATGTTACATTAAATAGGAATCAATTTCACCAAACGTTTAATATTAAGTTGTATACGAATATAACTAATATATTTTAAATACATAAATGTGCAGTCTGAATACTGCCTGCATAAAGGCACAATATACAATACAAATATTTC
This sequence comes from Argiope bruennichi, assembly GCF_947563725.1. Classification (NCBI taxonomy): domain Eukaryota; kingdom Metazoa; phylum Arthropoda; class Arachnida; order Araneae; family Araneidae; genus Argiope; species Argiope bruennichi. The sequence goes on along the minus strand of NC_079153.1, from coordinate 7,515,638 downwards.
ATTCATTTTTATGAAAGGCTCTATTGATGAAATTACATCATCTTTAAGTTTTTCCTCTCTGCTCTGTGTTCAACGCATTCATGGAAAATATTTTTTCTATGCATAGTAACAAGCAGTCATTTTAAATACTATGTCTTATTTCAAAAATTTAAAAAAATTACCAAAACGTGAAGGATTTTATATATAATTTATATATTTAGTGTTTTCTCTTTTTGTGGGCCAATTGCTGATTACTAGCGTGTTAGACATTAGTATATACTTTTTTTAATGGCATAAAGAATTAATATTATATTGTTTAATAATTCTATTAATTTTTATTGCAGTAAAGCAAACTGTTTTTTAAATATTATTTTTGTTAAAAAATATAACAAAGTTAAAAATACTTAACTAAATTTGAATAATAGAACAAAGCAATGTATAAAAATTTAGATTTCTTAATTTTTTCAGTAATACATATATTATTTTAAACAGCATACATTTTCGATTTATATGATGTTTAGAATTTTTCAAGTTGAAAGAGCATGTATATAACGGTAAAGAAATAGACTATTGTACCACGAATAGAATGGACATCGTATACAACACATTTATCTTGTTGAATAAGTTATTTTCTTTTTATTCTGCTTGCATCAGTTTTCAACATGAAGCAATTTTAGTTCCTTTACTAATATGAGATTATATTTATTTAAATTATGTATTATCTTATTTGTTCAGCTATTTTCATAGAATGAATTCTGTATTCTTTATAAAGACAATTATACATCACTCATTAATGACGTAATTTATACTTTGAGTTTGAATGTGAATGAATCTATTTCTGGTATGGTGTACAGCTTAAAACTGAAATAGCTATAATAAAGCGAACTCCATATAAAAAAAAGTATTATTTAAATGAAAACACTAGTATGCATATAGCAGTTGATATATTTAAGAAAAAAAACTACCGTGTTTTCCTATTTTACACCTTTAACTCAAATGATATTTTACAAACAAATATCAAGTTCCCATTCTCTCTATTCCGAAAACAAAGGTCTGGAATTTTATTTTAATAGCTTCTGTTTACTGACGAGATTATTGTCGGTTTCCCAAACGATCGCCTGAATTCTCGTGAAACGTTTTGTTGTTGTTAATGCAGACGATACAAAACCCACATAAAGCAGCTGCCGGTGATGGATGGTTATTGAGACTGCTGAAGAAAGTTTTCACGCCTTTTAACTGCCACTGCAACTGAAATTTATGAGTACAGCACTCGTCCTCTCCTTCGCTCTTCGATTTGCACTCGCCAATGTTTTCCCATCCGAACAGATAAAGATAATCGACCCACCGAATATTTTATTTGTCGTCTTGCAGCAAGAAAAGAAGCTCTCGTATTCCCAGCAATTTGTTTCTTCCACTGGGATTGGGAATTTTCTTTGTTTCAACAGAAATTAAATGGCTCTTCTTGAATTCGAGTTTATCTTCGTTCAGCGCTGTTCTCACCACATAGGCTGCATTTAATGAGAGTTCCGAGGAAAATCTGAACGACAAATACAAGAAAATAGATTAAAAAAGGGAAGCTATGTTTTATGCATGCAATAATAGAAAGACAATTATTAGCACCGATTTGTATTTTTAATTGCAGCAGCACGTGGCTTCCTTAAGTTTATGAGACACTACAGTGTTTAGTTTTTGTTCTTCAGAAATCTAATAAACATAAACTTCATAATAGAAGATCGCATACGAATCATTTGTTAGAACAAGAAAAAAATTCTAAAGTATTCTATGTTCTACACATATTGCTTTGAGTTTTTTAATGCAACATTTGCTGATAAACTGTTAATGTGAAAGATATTAACCAACAACTCTTGATACTCTATCATTATCATACTATAGGAATTGAATAAGGAATCCACGCAGGTCTAGGTGGCTAAATAAAAACATGATTTGTATAAATACGCTTTAAATGGATAGATGCACCAATGAGTTTGGGAACTAATTTTTTAAATTTATATTTATTAAAAAAAATCAATTTTTCTCAGTACATTCGTTATAACTGCAACTTATAAATTATAAAGCCCATCTATATCCTACACGTATTTATTTGAACTTTCTAATGCAAGAATTGTTGATACAAAAAATATTAATCTACAGCTCTTGATACGCCATAGTTATCAATTTTGTTAATATTGGCTGAAGAACCTACATGGGTCTATCGCTTGATTAAAATAAATATGCTTTAATTTTTTCACGATGAGTTCTCGAGTTAATTTTCTTTACATTTAATTTTATTAAAAGTAATAAGTTACTATTACAAATGTTTATTATATTTCCAATTACGAATTTCTTTAAGCGAATATGTAAACTTTTTTAATGATTTTTTTAAAAATTTTAACGTACTTGCAGTGCACAATTCTCATTTAATTGTACAAATTATTTATTAAAATGTCTTTTCATGAACTTTTTATTTTTGTGTGCCGAAAAAAACTGGATACAAATGGCATATTAGTTATATTTGGCAAAGAAGGGAAAATGTACTTAAATTTCTGATATTCCCTTATAGTGCCCAAGAATAAAATTAGACGAACTTATAGTAATGCACACGACCTTGATATAAATAATCTTAAACTAATCCAAAATGAGTTTAGTATAGTAACATGTTAATGATTATAGACTGTTAAACTTCTTGTAAATTGAATCAGGCGGCATACATATATCATTATAAGCAATGAAGGAAAAAAAGAAGTTTTGTTGGTAGACCGTTTGGTCTGAAACTATCAAATTTAGGACATAATTACTTTTAAGAAAGCTTAAAAGTTTTCGATAGTTATAAAAAAGGATTTTTTAAATTATAAATTCATTAATATTTTGAAATTTATTCTCCATAGTTTCAAAAGATATCAATACCTTAAAACCAATTTTATATGATTTAATATTTGAAAAATAAATTTTTCAATTATATAAATTTTATTTCTGAGCAATTTTATTCTCTATTTTAACTATTTTTTTAAATTTAAAATATATTTTGCAACTATATCGTTCATTGTTTCTGTCATTAACTTTTACTCATGCGCATTGCGTTGATGCTAAACGTATTTTATTTTCTGATCGCTGTCATATCGTTAAGAATGAAATTTTAAAATAAAACAAAAATAAGCGAATAATGCCTGAAACTTCATTGATTTATGATGTCTCAGTCAGTCTAGAGATACGAATCTCCTTTTTTTCACTTTCTTTCACCCATTTCTTTTCTTTCAAAATAAAATTTAAAAAAAATAACGAGATAACTATCCTTCTTTCAATAATATCGTTGAAATACAGAGTTAGGTTATTACAGAATTCAATTCTGTTTGCAGCTAGTTATAACAAAACTTTAAAAAAATGTTATGTGAAAATATTTCATGTGCAATAAGTTAAACATTTAGACAATGCTTGGACTTCTTTAATATATTGTATGAAACGTATCGATATATTTTATTTGTAAAAACGCATATCCTTAAATTCAATTAATTATTGCAAATAAACCTTGAGACATCGATTGATATTTGAAATATGGAATGTAATAATCAAACATGATCAATATAAACATGTAAAAAATTTAGAAACCCCTATATTATTTAAATTTTAAAAGAAAATATTAATCAAGATTCCATCTATTCATTTGATTATTTTCTGAATTAGGCTTTGTCAGAAATATAAACTAGATAATTCAATGGCCTAATATTTTAAAATTAACAGTTTTATAAATATTAAAAATTATATCATCACGTTATAAATATTATTTATAATTTTCATATTAGGTCACGTTATGAATAATAAAATTTCTATCTTCCTAAAAGCCGAGAAATTTAACCTAGAATTATTTGGCTATAATTAATTTTTTCAACATTCACAAATCGTCAAACCATATTACTGAAAACTGAAATGAAAAACAAATAACCCTCAGTTTTTTTTGCTGCGGAAAACTAAATACTTATTTTTTACTATGATAGAATAAAATTTAGGATTGACATGCGTTATTCTTAAAATTTAATATCTAATGCATAAGCAGATTTAAATTTATTATTTCGATATAATATTTTTCAATATATAAATATTCTAATATTAAGGGATATTTTCAACAGTATTAAAGTTCAAAAATATATTTTATTTATTTACACTATGACTTAGGTTTTGAGTAATAAATAGTAATATAATTTTTACATTGAATAATGTAAAAAAATCTAAATTATTAAGTAAATAGAGGAATTAGAATTATAACAAAAATACATTTTGAATGATTGAAAGGGTGAAAGTGTGTGAATGAGTGTAGATCACTTATGTTCTAATTTTCGAATAACGATTTCCTTTTTTGAGTGGCCTGGAAATTTCCAAACAGTGAATTTAGTCCGTCTTGTTGTGTGACATTATTGCAATGTTTATGAGCTCCAAAATATCTCATAAGTCATTACAATGCATTAATCTAAAGGCATTAAACTAAGTTAATAAAGTTTATTTTTAATTGATAAAGAATTAAATTGTACTATTAATATTTTTAATTTCATCAATAGTTAACTAATGGCTTCTTTTGTCATATATTGCCTCAATTACTGATTTCCTTCAATGCATATTAATATTCTCCCAGATTCCTAATTCTGTAGACTTTCCCATGCTAAAGACCCGAGAGTGTGCGTCATTGATAAAACTTAAAATCTCTCAGCCCCGAAGATTTGATGAATGCAAGTGAGTTGGAGCAAATTATAATAATTTATCGAGTTTGTAAAATTATAACCGATTCCTTATGGGATGAAAAATTAATGACCTGTCTCTTTCCTAATGCTTTGGGACATTGATAACGTAAACATAATGACATTATACTTTAATCTTCAATGCTAACGCGAAGGCTATATGCATAATGGAAATGTTTTTAAACAATCTATTGTTCCCGTTCTGGAGAATGAATTTCAGTAATCAATTCAACCGATTCTCTCCGTTATTCAATGCATACAATTGGAAAATACTAAACAGCAGTGCTGGATTTCTTAAATTTTGCTGGTTGCTTTATGTTATGTATTGCAGTCATGCAATGAAATATTATTATTTTATTTGCTTCCATACATAATTATTTCTTTTTATTCATTCTGTTTAAAATATATTTTGACTTTGTTATTTTTAACTTAATGAAATTCTACTCAAATCAAAGAAATAATAAATGGAGATTGTAAAATTTTGGTAACAGATAACTGTATAAATCTATGTGAATTATATTTAACACGTTCATTTTAATGCGTGTTTTGAGAAAATTTAGCAACCACAAAATGTCTTGAGGTTTTTTTTTTTTAATTGCAGCCAGTCACACCATTACCACAGAACTAAGCCGTATAAACAGGGATTATTGTGACTGACTGTTATTACTATTTTGAGGCTGACAATTAACCTTTTAGGATGATAAGGAAATAGGATATTATTCATTTTTCAAATAAGTTTAAAAAAACATACTGCTCAGATTTTTGGTACATATTTTTGAATTGCTTTCTTAATTGTTGACTCAAAAAAAAAGGGGGTTGTCTATTCTAAATGAGGTTTTGTTTATTATTATTCTTAAAAAATAATCGAATTATTTATTAATTATTTAAAAATGAACTACTATTATATCTTAAAACATCTGCATGTTACAGGAAAAAAATTGCTGCGACTACAGTATAGTTTTATATATCTCCAGATGATAATACATAAAAATTAATCTTAAAATGTAAGGTTAAACCTCTGCTTGATTTAAATTTATTTTAGTTTGGTAAACTCTCCTATGCATTTTTAATTTTTAAGCTTTATATCTGAGACTTACAATTAGGCCACTTGATTGAAAGATTTATACCGAAAGAAATTATATTATGTTTTATTTAATACTGTAAAGCAGAATCGAAATAAATCGGTTATTACTACCTTTTTTCTCGGCAATAACATTTCATCGAAAGCATAAAGATGCAGATACAAAAAAATAATTAAAAATATATACAAAATTTCAATTCAGATATTTTAAAAGCATTTATATATAATGCATTATTTATTAATTACAATATTACAAAAAATGATAAAAATACATGCGCCTCAAAGGAGTTATCTAATTAATGTTCATGATAAGATTATAGTAAAGACAATGGAAATAAGGATGCCATATAAAAAGAACATCCTCTATGCAGCTTTACTCTTTAAGTGCTGACAATTAAAAAAGAACGACAATATAGTTAAACTTTAATTATTACAGTGTATTGTACTCTGAATACTATCATCAATTAAAATTTATCTCTAGAACAAAATAATTTTTGTTATAAGAATAAAAGAACATTTTAAACGGATTAACAGAAAATAATTAAATTATTAGATAATTTATTATATTCGCACTTAGTAGTAATGAAGCAATACAAAATGAATTTAAAGTGTATTAATTATTTTTCAGTTATGGGAATTATTATAAGTTAAATTTGTAAGAAGAAAACAAGCAATATAACCATGCGCTTTTAATACCAAATCGGCTATTGAACAAAAATATATAAAATTATTAAATAGCTTTATGATTAGGAAATTTAAAAAAGTTCGTGATTAAAAATAACCATATATACACATAATTTTTAATTTTATTAATGTTCAACCTTTTACAGCCATCAATGCAATAAATAATTCTTTATAAGTAAAACAGGAGTATAATTTTAAATTTTTGAAAAATATATCTCTGTCATTCAAAATTTATTAAATTAAATAGTAAATTTAAATATTAATAGATTGTAAGGATGCAATTTATTATTATCGTTATTAAGAAATTTCTTTTTACATATTTGACAATTTGCATTCTGAATGATTCTTATTTGGTCTATAGTCACTTTATTTATATTATTTCATTTATTTATAATAAGCAGATTAATTTATTTAAAAAGTATTGGAAACTTCATAAAAATTAACTTTTATAAAAACTAACACAGCGATGAGATCGGAGAATTTTGCTTTAGATTGAGTTTCTTAAAAATATTTGTTACTTTTAAAAATTCTTTTTTCTAACAAAACTTTTTCACTTAGTTAAAAATTAAAAACACATAATATTTTATGTTTAAATATATCAATATTTAAATAATAATTTATAGTCGCATTAAATTCTTTCTTAAGTCTCAAGATTCTTTTCTATTATTTTCAAAATTTCAAATATAGAAGTGTCTTGATATAAAAGTTTGGTTTACGTCAGTATATTATGCATTTATATATTCATAAAATTTGCAATAGGTTTTAACATGTGATCAGTATTGATAAAAAATATGAAAAAAAAAACGTTTAAAAAGGTAAATTGTGATTTAGTGATAATTTGCATCTTAAACCGGAATGATATTCAGAAAAAAATCATAAAAGCGCATTTGGTTTAGCTTAGTATAGTGAACAAATAAATATTTTCTTTGTTTACAATCATGCTCTCAAGTCAAGATATAATGTCCGAATGTGATATAATCCAGAGAATATATTATTTAGTTAATAAATAACATATTTCTTTACATTCTCACATTAATCGATGGTAATTTGATCCTGAATTAATTTACAAAAGTGTTCAATGAAACGCCAACTGATTTTAACAGTTGCTGCATATAGAGAACTAAATGTGATACAATATTTTGATAAATTTTGCTTGAATTTTAATAAAATTACTTTAACTTCTATTTTCACATTTTAAGATTAAACCAGACGCCAATCACAACTTACTTATGAAATATCCCTTTATTTAGAGAGACCATTTATGTCTTATTAGTAAGATGAAGCTTATCAACATATTTTTCATTGTGTCTAATCACTCTGTTCTCAACTCCATGCATTGTAATCGGTTCATGCTTCTCTAACACTTGAGTAAATAACTCTTTTTGAAAACAATTGCTTTCATTGGATCCCACATTTACATACCATAGACGACTTATATGAAAATAAATTGACTCATATAATAATATTAGATAATCTTCCCGGATTTTATCATTCTGAAATAAAAATAATATTAACCTATTCACTTCTTATTATTTCATTTAACTGCACTTTCGATATGTACAATTATGACTCATATTTAAGCATATGATTGTATGTGTCCGCCTCATATAGTCTCACAACCAATATATATATATATATATATATATATATATATATGTATAAGAAAGGAGAACTTGATGTGCTATATTCTGCCACCTTCAGTAGGATACCACATAACAACCCTATAATATGTAAAAAGTAATCTATCTGCTGCTGACAGCGTCAGTAATTGAAATGCCAAACGTCTATCTTATAGTAAGAAAACTGATGTCAAATGCATATGCTATGCATCAACGCTCTGGCACAGGTCATCTCCAGAAATCATATGTACCAAAGAATTATTTACGAAGTGCATTTATATGCATTGGAGGATAGAGTCAGCATATTTATAGACTTGCCTATCATTACTATTGTCTACCAAAATATCTCCAGATATCTTAAAAATACCAAATTCTCCTGATATCTTCAAGATGCAAATTTTTGATGCATTTATAAAATAAACTCAAATTCTAATTGTTATGATATAATGTCCGAATGTCATATGCTACTAGTTAATTCTTTATTTATTTCTGATGCTCAGATGTAACGTGTATTCAGTGGCTCTACTGGGTGTTCCAAATGCTTTATCTGGGTATTATAAACACATCTCTCTACACATATTATGGTGTGATAATAAAAGTAAATTTATAATTATTATAAGAACTTTAAGATCATGAGAATATATTATACATATTTTACTTTAAAAAAATCGCCTAAAATAGCTTGCACTATTTGCACAATTTTCCATCATTTGCCAATAAAAATGTTAAGAACTTGTTTTATATGGTAGTGTATTGGCATGCAATCAGTATCAATAAGCAACATTTTTATCAATAAGCAATCAAATATTTTGAATATATAAAGTATTTTCTATATCTCAAGGTTATTATGATGTTTCAAAAGCATTTTTACTTTAACTTTTTTCTATGCCCTTTACAACCCACATTATTATTTTCTTTATACCCTTGACATTAGAAAAACTTACTTTGTTGCTTTTGATATGCACGGTGCAAAGTCAAATATAAAGCAACCTTTTAAAAAATTTTGAATAATCGATGTTGTTGTGTACTTTTATAATGTGAAGTCACTTTTCCACCTGTGTCAAAATTTATTTTACGTCAGCATTGACACAATTCTCGCTATTCGATATAAGAAGGTTTAACTACATTTTTTAAAATCACTTTCCTAATTTCATTATTTTAATGTTATCTTCGAAGTAAAGATTAATGAATAATTCAATATTTCAGAAAGAAATTTAATGCACGCTGCATACTTTCTATTTGTTAAAATTCATAAAATAATTCTATAATTTTCAAAAAGGTCGGTATAAACAACATTGAATATGTTTAAGTCGCAATTGTTTACATATTTTTCTCTCCCTTACTTTACATACAATATATCCATATAGATCTGAACAATTAACTTTTCTTACAAATTCTTCATCAGTTAATCTTTTAAAAATATTTATGATAATTTTATGCATGGTGTCTTCACACACGGTTTATAATTTTATTGATTATCTAATTCCTCAATATATATATATATATATATATATATATATATATATATATATATATATATATATATATATATATATATATATATATATATATATATATATATATATATATATATATATATATATATATATATATATATATATATATATATATATATATATATATATATATATATATATATATATATATATATATATATATATATATAATGAATATGTATCTGGAATATATTAATGAAATTATAATTTGTGTCAAATAGAAAATGAAACAATATAAAAATATAATTTTCAAAAAAAGTAATTGTCCATTTGCATCTGTAAAAACATCACTTTTGCTGAAAAATATGTATTATTGTATGTTATATGTATGTTATTTTTATACCTATTTTTGTGCAAAATAAGCACAAAAAAAGAAAAAAGGAATAATATGAGAGAAATTTGTAAAATGCGGAAAAAGTAAAGATTTACTCTCTAGGTATAAAAATAATTTGTCTCCTCTGAAAATATCTATGAATAATATAAAGAAAGGTTCCATATGCTTAAGATTTGAAATCCGAAAATTTAATGTTTTATATTTGTAAATGTACATTAAATGTTACCTTCAGTTTAGAGAAATTTATCCTATAGTTTAACGACTTTTATTTCAAAATTTTTATGAAATTACTGATAAGAGGATCAAGCCGATTCTTCAAATGTTGAAATTCTATGATATTATGACACATATATCTTGTTATTATTCAGCTTTAAGATAAGAGAAGGAAGGTGTTTTTTTAAATGTTGATAATTGATACTTTATGATTTACATTTTAAAATATTCTTTCAACTTAAAGTTTTAGAGGAAGCTGATTTCTCCTTATTCAAAAATTCCAGAAAATGCTGCTAACATTTTATTGTGCCATTTGAAAGTTGGTAATAATCATAGTTAGCAATAAAAATAACATCAGAAAGTGAACATAAAATGATATTAACAAATTTATTTAATTGAAGTAAACATAGTTACAATTATACTCTTTTCAAATTCATATGAAAATATTTAATAGTATATTAAAAACTCTTTCCTTAAATCTGAGTGCCTAAAGCGTTTTCGTAGCTAAATAAAGTTGCATCATAAAGAAAACCAAACAAAAACATTGCGTCTTTTAGAAATTCTGCAATGAAATATATTCCGAAAGTTTACGTTTCTTTCCTTATGAAGCCCTTATTATTTTAAAAGCGAGGAACAGAGCCAGATTCGCCTGTTGTAGTTGTAGTGTAACACTACTTTCGTCCTTTTTTAATTAGTTTAAAGTAACCAGCTGCTTTTGTTCCCGTGCGTTAAGAGTTCTATCATGAATACATATATTTTTTCTAGGAAGCATTGTTAATCATGTCAAATGCTACATTAAGGTATAAAGAAGAGAAAGCGGTAAAGAAAATGAAGATTTAAATTGAAAAAATGCGATCAACATTAGGATTAATATCGTTTGCGTAAAAAGAAATAATGCTGCCCCAGATTGCTTAGTTAATTTAAATAAATATTTTAATAAAGATCATGCGCTTATAAAAAGGATTACATTTTTCATATGAAGACATTATTTATCATAGTTTATGAAAATAAAAGGACTCTGCTATTTTTTTTAGTTTTATTGAAAAAGAAAATTAAAACCATATTTGTTAGAAGTAAAATAATTAATATTTAATTCTGCGGTAATATCTTTCATGATAACTGTATATTATGAATAGTTATTATTATATGAAAGCAAAAATTGCATTGCTAAAAGTCTTTATGTTTATGTCTAACTTTCTATTTATATCCAATTACTACTAATTAAAATATATTGAATATTTATAATGCACTTCAAACCAGGCGGAGGGTTCGCAGTGGCCTGGTGGTAACGTCTTGCTTTCCGAAACTTAAGGTCTCAGTTTCGAGACCCGAATCCACTGAAGAATTGTCGTACAAGTGGTTCTGATGCCTGCTAAATCCGAGGGAGTCGAATATCCTTCCGCCAATGTGGTGTGGAAGTTTGAAGAGGAAGGTGCCAGCTCAGGTATCGTCTTTATCATCTGACCGTGGTTCAAAATTACGATGTCCGTATCAAAATAGCACTAATGTTGCTTTAAAACGAGACGTTAATAAAACTAAAATTAAGAACTCAAACGAGTGGAAAAAATTTTGCTTAGCCTACACAATAATGATGATACTGAACTGTATAATTTTTCAGAAATCTAGAAATCCGTCAGTCGAGTGTAAATTCTAAATTATGCTATTTCTGCTCTATAACCTTAGAAAAAGATTTTGTTTAAAGACTTTTTCAGAAAAATTTCCGGTAAAATCTTAACGTCATACTTCTTAAGAGTGATAAGCTTTTCTAATAATTAATTAACTAGAAAGGGTAAAAAAACAAAGATAAGGGATAAATTTATTTGGATTTTGCTAAGTGTAACTAGTTCACTCTGGATATGTGTACAAGAACATAAGGCGGAGATTATTATTTGTTCGTAAGTCTGTAAAAAAGAGCAAGGAAAGTCACTTATCTATAATGAGTTCTGTTCTGTGGTAGAAGATAAGTGTTGATACAAATTGTAAGATATCGTTTTGTCTTTTACAACGGTTTTGACTGTATACACACATACACATTGCATTTTCTTTTATTGTAAAACGTTGTAGGACACAACGTAAGAGGAACAGAACAAATGAATTTTGCAGTTGTAGGTTTTTACAGATTAGGGTTAAATTTCCTTCACATGTTTGCAAATTTTAGCTGATCAATTTAGCTGAAATTTGGCGCAATTAGATGACACTTGAGCTCGCATACCCCACCACACCAGCGGTAGGACGTTTAGCCACGACGGATTTAACGTGCACCAAAATCGCTTACACAACGATTCTTCGGTGGAATCGGGTCTCGAACGTGAAGCTCAGACTATACCATCAGGCTACCGCTGCCTAATTTCCACTTGGAACAATATATATATATATATATATATATATATATATATATATATATATATATATATATATATATATATATATATATATATATATATATATATATATATATATATATATATATATATATATATATATATATATATATATATATATATATATATATATATATATATATATAATAAACAAAATATCAGTGCACAAAAATTTATGCATACAATCTCATATTTCCAAAATTTATTAATGCTTTTTCGTATCATAACTACACGATATGAAAAACACCATATATACGTATATATACTGAGATTTTATAAATGAATATTCTGTTTAATATTGTATGTTTTCATATATAGAAAATAATTTCAGCAACGAGCAGCTATGAAAAATTAAAGCTGAAAAATTTTCCTGATATAAACATTAATACTCTGACATGAAAGCCCGGTTTCGCTTTAATGTTAAACTTATAAAATATAACTCTTCATTCAATTCCTATAAAATAAAATCTTTTGAACAGGAAATAAAGAGAAACTACGCTTCCTCAACCTTTTGATTGACATCTTTTAAATTACTAAGCGCGTTATTTTAAGAGCAAACCTTTTTGATTCCATTTAAGATTTTTTTTTCTTGCTTTTTTATGCCGAAACCCGTTCTATTCATATAAAAAGTTTTCGAGACTTTATTTCATATTCCATAAAATAAAGAATGTTCTGTCCAGGAGGCGTCGATATTTGATTTATTCATTGCATGTATGTAAAAAAAAAAAAAATGAGAATAAACGACCTGAAAATCACAATGGAGACTTTTTAGACCTATTGATTTATTGAAAAACTATTTTATAATCTTTAAAATAGAATGTAAAGATTATATGGGAATTCATGTTCAAAATTTCATTTTTAACTCCCATTTTCGTTCAGAAAGCTCTAAAACATTCATTTTGAAATTCAAATGTATTAATCAGAAAGTTTACTGCATTTACCAATATAAATAAACCTTTGTTTCATTAGCATTTAGGGAAAATAATTAAACAAATTGAAAGTAATGATGATGATAATATTTTTATTCTTGACTTAATTTTTCTTGACTAATAATAATTTATTCTTGACTACTTGAATTATCTACTTATTACTGACTTACTACTACTTGAAAAAATTATTTGATTATTTGTGAAACAATACGTAGATATAGCATGCGAATTTTCCCTTAAATTTCCTTTTTTCATATTTATTCCTACTTATCTACAAATTAATAAAAATTGTAATTTTACCTTAACATATCATAAAACAAATATTTCAAATAAATATATCTATATTTTTATTTATTTTTTAGCAAAATAAATAAATAAACGTTTCAAGTACATATTTTTGGCATCTAGGAAATAAAAATGCCCAGAATACAGAGTCGAAAGTCCCTTTACTTTCATTTAGAACTCGTTTCAAAAGTTATTTCTTGCAATATCGTTTTGCCTTCTAAAATATATGAAAAATTTCTGAATATTTTTTTAATTAAAATGCTAGCTCTCTGCACACATAAATGAAAGAAAATAACCGATTCAGAAGCACGCTACCTTCAATACAAGTAATACACATGTGAAGCGAAACATGCAATAAATATTCCATATGTGTTTGTATAATATTACTTCAAAATTGGTCAAATCTTTGGACAAATGCCATTCTCCTAATTTTATCAGAGTTTAAAATTGTAGAACTTTATCAGACATGCCAGTCTTCGACTTCAAAATGAACATTTAATTTAATTCATTTAAAATAACCATAAATTATTTAATTAAAACAAATTATTGAAAAATTATAATTAGTTTTTCTTCCATCTATTCATTAAAATATCATTTATTTTATCTATGATATAAATAAAAACATTATTTTTTTGTAATTTACCTATTTTGAAAACCCTCTTCGTTACTTTAATGTTATCATGTCAATATATATACAGGAAGACTGCTGTAATACAAGTTTCTTTCCTTTAAAAAAATGTGATAACAGAAAAACGAAGAATTCTTTGAAAGCTTTTCTTTATAACTTGCAAACAATATTTCTGTACCAAATATCGCTAAATTGAGAAAAATATTAAAACTATTACATAATTAGAATTAATCTGATTCCAAAACATTATTTTATCATTTTTGATGTAATGTTTCTGAAGAGAAAATATAATTATATGGAATTGGAATTTATTTAAAATTAATGTTTCAAATAAAGAAGGGAAATACTTAAAAATGGTGCCATTAAATAAGCTTTATTATTTAAATATAATTTTTTTTTCTAACGATACGCCAAACATTATTGGTTTTTTTTAGAAACATTAAGCCAGTAGATTAGAAATTTATTCGAAATTTTTATTCATTACTTCCGATTGAAGATTATAAGGATATTGATTTATTAACGGCAAAAGTGAGTACATGTAAAAATAAGTTTTTAATATCTTTCGTCAAGACCGATTCTAGCTAATTATTTTTTCTCAATATAAGATCTAACTTACTCATTGATTTTCTTTGATTCTCTTTGAAGTTTCTAGAATAATTAAAGTTTTCAGTGATGCACCGAAAAAATATATTTATTTTAATATCAAGAATTTTATCATCCAAACATATCTTGCAATATTTTTAATGCTCGTTGCTATTAACGAATCAATGCGAGTTTTTAGTAGTGATATTGTTTGAGTGCTCAATCTCAAAAACGAGGAAAAATTATAACAATGCAGACAAGATGATTGTCTTTATATTTTGATTATCTTTCTAAAGGATATAATTTAACGCACAGACATTTTTACGCATTCTTATAAGTTTTTGTCTCTACTTCTAGATTAAATTTATTTGTTTCGATATTTATGAGACTGAACTTTATTTTATCATATTTTTCAATTCCTCATTCCGATAGTTTATTACAATTCAGTCATAATTTTTCCTATTACTGCTTATCATTAATCTATATACGGATGCCCTATTAGAAATTTTAGAATTTTTTTTAATAAGATGTAGTCTGAAAAACAAATGAGGCGTTATCAAATAACGTTTCTAATCATTTTTTTAAATATTTGATGTATTAATTTAAACATTTTTAATTAGTATCAAAAGGTTAAATACTATAATTTCTATAAAATCATGAATTTGTTGAAAATGTGATGTATTTTAATAAAATGAAATGTTTAGTATTATCTTCCCAGTGAAATTGAAAGTATTTCAAATTCTACTGAAGATAAATAAATTACAAGATTTAATGTATACAATAAAAACTTAAAGAATACAGCAAATAAAATGCATATATAAAAAGTAAAAAGATACATATACTATATTTAAACAGTATTATATATATACGCGTATATATATAAAAAGGCTTTATTAACAATGGGCACAGGATACCATTTGTATCCTGTGTATTACATTATTACCATTGTATGTGTATTGTCTTTGTATTATTGTATGTGTATTATTACCATTTGTATTACAAATGGTAATTAAGAGACATATGTAGCTGTCACTTCTCTACATAATCACGAAACCTGTTGAGGCATTTATCCACCGTTGGACCAATTTGTTTAACCCTTCTCTGTTACAACAGGTCCCTGGCTATTGAGTCAGTTCTCGACATCTTTTTGAACATCACCGTATGATATTAACCTTGTTTCGGATAAGTTTCTCTTCAATGCCGGGAAAAATAAGTAGTCACTGGGAGCCAAATCAAGGCTGTATGGGGATGTGTGGCTCCAAACCTCCTACCTAAACGTTTCCATCAATCTCTCTGCCCGCTTCAAAAGAACACCATTTCGCCACCTGTTGTCTGCTCATTGCTTCGAACCCCGTACACTTCAACGATTTGTCTGTGAATGTCCGATGGGACATATTCTTGGCCCATAGAAATTGTATCACGGCTCACACCTCTGTACAAGACCAATTTTTTTGCAATCCTATAAGAATATAATATTAAAAATAATAATAGGATTGTTATTAATTGTGTGAAAGGAATAGTCTTTGAAAATACCGGATGCAGAAGAAAATAGGCTAACTTCCAAATTAAATGGAGAACAAGGTGCAGAATTTCATTATGGTATGACAGAATGACCTCTCAAATTCAGATATATGACAGTGAGAGTTATAAGAAATGAATACTTTCAGACCATTCAAAGAAAATATTTACCGTTTTTCTGTATCAGCATTGCTTTTATCTGCACATCAATATATATTGAATACATAATTGAGGCATTAAGAGAATTACTATTAACTTTTTTTTTCTATTGAAGGCCAAATTCTGAGGATTGCGCTGTGAGATATTCATTCTATCTCACATGCAAAAAAAATTGTCTCCTGAAGTATTTATACTACTTACCAAGAAATATTAACCAAATTTATGCAGAAAGAATATTGTTTTCGAAAAAATGGAACCAGGAACATTTTTCGAAATAAAATAGCGTTAATTAAAAATTTACGTTTCGTATGCCCTATTTCACCGTAAAAATATTTATATCTGAGTTTAAATTTCACATACAAATTCTTATACTTATTTTCAATTTAAAGAAATTCATATTCCTTTTTAACCTGAATTTGTTTTGGTTTTATTAATTTACAAATTTATCATTTAAAGCTTTAAAAATTATATATATTAAATTCAGACTGCAGAGGAAAGTTGATGTCAGAATACAGTTAAGGCGCACAAATAATAAAAAGCGAAGCGATTACGGGGAATTTTCATTAATTAAATTCCGAAATATTCAACAGAAAGTCACTTAGTTGTCGAAATAGTTTAACGTCTTATTAATAAAATACCCCTCGATTATTAATTATTGATTTTATCATAATGCATATTTAATTATCGATTGCGTCATGAAGGGACCATTTTTGTCTTTGATTTTCCTTGTTATAACAAATTATTCAAAAGAGAGGTGACAATCTTTTGAATCACCGATGCTAATAGATTGTAATAAGGAATAGAAACTTCCTTTGCGAAAATTAAATGCATTATCTCGTTACAGAGCGTTTATAGGAGCACATCAAAGTCACTCAGCAAATATTGTGCGTAGTCTGGATTAATCCAATTTAGCAGCCTTATTTCTAAGAAATATTTGTGAGGAATTAATATACATTGATATTGCGAGCCCTGCGTATGTTAGTTACCCTGAATAAATTATCACGTTTAATTTTAATAAAACTATACGCCTTTTTAATAAATTTTAATGAAATGATACGAAAAAAACGAATTTGTGAAGAAAACATTTTAATAGTTTAAAAATGACGAAATGATTTTGGTTCTTTTCCCAGGTTATTGAAATTTTAATATTCTTATTGTCTGGCAGTCATCACATTTTTTAATGGGATGCATGTATTGTGGAGAAAAATATGAGATGGATGTGGTTAAATTTATCAATCAACAACACTCGGTAGATATATTAAAGGGTTCAAAATATCTGGTGCAAGGACTAATGATATCAAAAAGAGAGTGTTGACATTATCATTTGCAATTAAAAATAATTATAGAACAAAGATAATGAAACTTCTACTAAGAATATTATAGAAATGCTGCACCCGACAAATATATAATAATGCAATGAAAGTCCATAAATATTAAGTTCACATCATTTCTGTAGATTTTTAAAAGAAGCAGAGATACAATATTTGCACATATACTGATTATATATGTTGAATCTTCGCAATTAAAACGCTTTATTTTGTATTTATACTGATTTGTTTTTATTTATACTGATTTATACTGATTTTATATCTATACTGTATTTGTATTTATACATGTTTTTTAATTAATTGAATAGGACAATTATGAAAAATTTATATTTTTAGAAATATTCAGACATTGCCTTTGCTAACTTACATTGTAGATATGTCTGAATACATTATGGAATCTTTTTAAATCCAGAAAAAATGGTTTGATAACCATAATATTTTAATGGGAAATTTTGGATGAAATCTTTCAATAATGGCTTTTTAAATAATACCTGAAAGAGCGATTCATATCATGAGAAGACATTGCTACTGTTATATCCATTTTGTGAGAAATTAAAATGAAAGTTCGCTTATAATTTCTAACTACAATAATGCTACAGTATTGCATGGTTTCATCTTTCTGAAATATTTACGAGATTTTCCTTTACCTTCTATAATTTAGTCGCTCTTTGTGTTCGCTTACAAATGTGTAAATAATGGTAAATGTTCATTATGTATTTCTCTTTCAAGAAATCCGAATTCGGCCAATCGTCCAGCTAATCTTTCTGAAAAATCTAAAATATGGGAGGCTATAATTATATCTCATCAACCCGATGTATACACATACACTTGCTCACTTGTAACACATTCTTGTGCATGCTTTATTTCATACCAGCCGCTTTAATGCACGTTAAATCTTATGCACATTAAAATTTTAATAATTAAATATTTTATGGAACTCCCATTTTAATTGCTTCTTCATTAAAATGCTTCAAATTTTAATAGTCATATAATTCACTCATAATATTATAAAGGCCTTCAGCCATAACGTAATATGTATCTCTCTAATTTTCTGTTAGCTCCCGTAGAATTTATGCTTTAAATTAAAGTGGAAATGATTAAACTACAATAAATATAATAATATTTTTTACTGAAACGTAGCATTTTTTTTTAAATATGAGTACTGAAAACAGAGTCGCTGAGTATTTAAACCTTATGGGCACTAAAGAATATTTTTCTTAATTTATATAATAGCTCAAGAAGTTTTCAACAAAATTTACTCAGATTCAACATGAACAGATCGATTCATTAACAATGTTTAGTTTCAAATGTATCAAACTCTAAAAAAATAAACAATCGTTTGAAATATTCTGTCGAAAACATATTAAGCCTCAAAATCAAGTCCGTATCCGTTGAAAATTGTTGTCAACAATCAGAACACAATGCACATGCGTGAATTTTCAACGCCAATTATGGTAACGAAAATGCGTGGATTTTCTATTCCGGTTGGGGTAACGCTATGCAGATTAGAAATTTTTAATTTCCTTCATTCTGTTTTATTTTAATTCAAAAGTACTTCAGAATGAATCTAAAAGATCGATGAACTAACAATGTTTAATTTTAATTGCATCAAACATTAAGAAAAAAAACAAAAAAAACAAAACAGAATCGTTTGAAATAATCAGCCGAAAATTTCTTAAACCTATCCTCTTTAGCGTGGGAAAAAAACGGAAGCATTACTCATTTGGCGGTGGGGAAATAAAAGGATTTTTTTGGCGGGAAGTTAGTATTTAATTAATAATTAAAATTCTAATTAAAAATTCAAAAAAGGTACCCCAGGTGCACATCCCGACGACCAAGGTATACATGTGCCAAATTTGGTAGCTGTAGGTCGAACGGTCTGGCCTGTAGAGCGCCAACACACGCACACACACATTGAGCTTTATATAAGTATAGATGAAACAATATTTGCTGCATTGTTAAATTCATTTTTATTATAAACTTAAATTATTTTTGTTATATTGAAAGAAAGATTTAGCAATTAAATGGCAATACATTTTTCCAACATTGTTATGAATTTAAGATATATGATAATGAAATATACTAGTAAAGAATTAAAAGTCATAAATTTCATCTTTGCTATTTGTTTGATAATTATTTTATTAAAAATGTCCTGAACTAGTTTTTTGCTGTAAATAAAGATACAGACACATCTTCTTTTTTACTTTGTTGAAATTATAAAGAATCCATTTTAATTGTGACCTAAAGAAAGAACCAATTTTAATTGTGACCGTTCAAGACTATCTTCTATTATAGAACCTTTTTTCTACTTTTAGGTTTTACTTTTAAGAATTAGACATTCTTAATTAACACAGAATAAACCATTATATTTTATTATAGTTTTTCCAATTCCAATATTGTCCTGAATCTATTTTAAAAATTTCGAATAAATTCAGATATACAAAAATACATTCAAATACTACATCAATTAACAAAAGAAATTAAGATAATTTCTCTGATACATCGGTTGCCAAAATTCATAAAATTGAATGCTATTTATTTATTTATTTTGAAAGATGAGGTTAAATGAAATTTTTACAATCGAAATAAAATAATTGCAATAATAATAAATAAATAAAAAAAATCTGGAACCACTTCATTATTCTCATTACATTCGACACTTCATTTCTTCATTTCAACCCTTTAATTAGTAAATACAATTTTTGAAGAGAAGACTAGTATAATTAATTAATAACAAGATCCGGCAGCTTGCCCTTTGAAGCGATCAGACTTTCGGAGTCCATCAAAACGCGAAAGAAAACGCGCACATCAAACAGAGTAATCGAGTTGTTTCATAATAAGTTGCCTTCGGAAGTTTTCACGACGGGCTCTCGTAGATCACAGACTCGGGCCACTTGCGTCAGAGGCCTGAAGAAGTTTCCGCGGAAAGTAAATTTCGTTTTCCTTTGATCTTAAGCATTGCTCCATTAAAAAGTTATATAAAAACGAAACGATTCATAAACGGCGTGGGTATAATGTTGAAATTCGAAACGGATGATATGGTTCTCTGTAAGATCAAAGCGAATTTTTCGTGATGAGGATGGATAGAAAGAGGAGGGCCTCGAGAAGAAAGTGAAAGTAAAAGAAAAATAGAAAAAGAAGAAAGAAAAATAAACTTTCAATCCGGAAATAAAAATTTGGAAGAATAATGCGGTCTACTCGTGGAGAGGAAGAAAAAAAAGTTCTTGCGCACTGAAAGTTAATTAACTGAATAGCTAGAGAAGTTCTGTGAAGGTAGTTTACTTTTTTATTTCTTTTCTTTTCTTTTCTTCCCTCGTCTTTTCTTTTACTTCTCTTTTCTCTCCCTCTTTTCTTTTCGCGGGGGGATACTGTAAATTTTCAGAACCGCCTGCTGTAATTGATATCGCTGCAACTCTTAAGAACTGAAAATTATTGCAAAAACTTTTTAAGGTGAGGAAAAAAATAAAAAGCACTTCTCGTGTAATTTGCTAAATTAAACCCTTTTTTAATGCGCGTATTATGTGTCAAGTTTAATTTAAATTGATCCGAAATATTTTATTTTTTTAGGTTTATGTCTTTAAAAATGTAATGTGTGTTTCAAAGTTCACTTTGTACTATTTTTTTGATGTGATATAAAATTGCATATGGTGAAAAAAACGAACATAATAAACAGAAAAGAAAAATTTAATGGAAGAGAAGACAAAAAAATATTAACATAAGCGATATTACATAATGTTAATATTAAAAAAAATTAACATTAATAAATAAAGAATGACAAAAGCTGTCTAAAAAGACTTGAAAACCGAGATATCACAAATATAAAGTTGTAGTGGTTATATTACTCTACTACCTTCTATTTTGATATAAGAGATGGCGTTACCTTATTAAGATCAAGGTATTCCATGATCCTTCTTGGGTGTCATTATTAGATTGTATTCTAGTGAGTGTCCTGTATTTTCGTGTTCGTGTTTGTTTTATCTTGTGAAATGGGAAATTTGGAAAATAATTAAATAACTTAACTTTTCCCGAAACTCGTCATTTATTTTCATCTGCCTCATAATGAAGTTATAAAGAGACTTGCCTTCTTCAAAGTATAATTGGTATCCAATTTTATAAAAAATTTCATATTTTTTTTTCAAACATAAAATGCTCTAGGTTAAATTCTCAAGCAAAATATTAGTTTCTAAAATATTTCTTTAACTAGATTTTAATGTAAGAATTCTATTTTATTATTATATACTAATGTAAGAATTCTATTTATTCTATTATATTTAATGTAAGAATTATATTTATTATTATATGTATTTTTAATTATTATATACTAAATTTCCATACTTAATCATCTCCGGGAAATAATATAGAAAAGTTTTAAGTAGTTTCTCAGATGAAATGTGGCTCATTTTAAATTTAGGTTTTGGGAGAAAATTTCATAATAATATACCAACAAGACATTATATATTGATAGATGTTTTTTCATGCCAATTAAACAAAATTCAAATAAGTTTTGTCCCAAATTTGAAATTCTTTATTGCTTACCTATCATTTAAAACATATTTTGTAAGAAATAACAAAAATACCTTTTATTTGTAAATAGCTATATTTAAAAAAAAGATATGTAAAATTCGAATATTGCGTATTGTTTTGATTTCTATAGGTATACGAAAAAGATATAGTCATAACTGCATCGGATTAATCAAAGGGAATCCAACAACAATCTGAATAACAGATGAATTACACAAGTTTTTTTTTCTTTCCATATTAACTTATTCTGAGAATTGACAAGAAACTTCATTTAGTTCAAACGATACGAAATTTAAACAATTATTTTAGATGAGGCATTTCGGTTCAGATATGCTTAAAAGATTCAGCTACTCGAGAGATAAAAATGATGAATAGTTCTAAAAAATTTCAAAATATCAATTTTTTTTTTAAACAAATGTGATTATAAAGATTCAGATTTGTTTTGCTACTGGCCAACAGCATTAAAACTTGATGACAAGTTTTGTGATCGAAGAAATTCAACCACAGGATATATTCGAATATTTACAATTCGTATGATATCTCGGAGACCAAATTTATTTAATTCATGCACAACCGGAAGAGCAAATTCATTTACTCATAGCTGGAAGACCAACAATTATTTCACAATAACTATATTTATTCTTTAACCATAGCCAGAAAAATATAACTTTTTTTTTTAATTCACTTCTTCAAAAAATTTTTCTCATTTTTTTCTTTTTTTACTTAATGTATGGCGAGGGACTTAACTGAAATATTTGTTGTTCAAATTTCGTATCATTCGAAATCAATTCATTCAAACAACCTTGGTCATGTCTGAAATTCAACTTAAATAATGAGCAACTATGGCACTTATAAACAGACAGCATAATATTTGAATTTTAGAAATTTCTGATTTAGTAATATGCATTTGAAACGCTGGAAAAACTTAGAATGCTAAATTAGAAATACATTATTTTAAAAGAAAAAGTAAAATTGTAAAGTCTCTTCAGTCCATCTTAATTCACTTTTCTTATCACAAATTAGAAGTAAGAAGATTAAGTAAAAGTCGATTATAGAAGCATTTTTATTTAATGTTATAAAAATGTTAAGAAATCAATAGCTTTTATTTTTTATTCGTTTTTGTTTTTCTTTTTCGAATGCTTGAAACGCGTTCCATTGTTATATGAATAAGAATAGTGAAACTCCATTTCAGAATAAAAATTCAAGTTATCTGCATCACATTTTATAACATCTAATTCATTTATGTCACTTCCTTATTATTAAACTTCCTATATCTAATGTCAGAATGCATATTTGGATCCCTATTTTTCCTTTACTACATCAATATATATTTATATTCGATATGCATTTATCTAAAGTTATAAAAGAAAACTTGTAGATTCATTATCTTTAAGTCTTTAATAAAGAAGAAAAAAGTAGAAAAGTATTTAATATGCATTTAGCAGAATAAAAGGAAGAACGAGAAAAAGAAGAAAAAAGTTTTCCGATTGCTTCTCATAAACGAAATATTCTTCGAGACTACCTAAATAAATTTTATTCCTCTCTCTTTCCACGAACAAGCAACACATGGACTTAATTATACTGTAATTCAACTTCCCAAAGTAGATAGCCGTATAATGAAAGATTTCCATAAGTGAGCGAAAGCAATCGATGAAGTTTCTACTTTTTCAGGATATCTAGCGGGACTCGCACAAAACTGTATATCCTCATGACTATTAGCATGTTTATCAACATTGGCAATGATTAATAACTTCCCTTAATTGCAGCTCATTTCGGTCTGCCATTTGTTATCGGCACCAGTTTTGAAAAGTGTAGAAGAACTAACAAAACTCTCCAATGGCGACTGCCTCTCTACTCCTAGCAGCAGCTGCTGGTTCCAGATAATGAGACTGCGAGTATTGTTTCTTCCCGGGTCACGTCTGCATAAATCACACAACAGTCGAGCTACACTCCTGCCATACAAATATTCTTTCTGGGAACTTTGAGTCGATATGTCTTAGAAAAATTATTGATGCCTTTTGACGCAGCGTAGGTGGGAAAAGTATCTTAAAATTATAACATGTTTCTATTCTTTTTTTTTTTTCATGGAACGAAAGGTGCTTTCCAAGAATCTTTGAATAAATTTTGAATGGCGCCTTTACATGTTTAACTTGGTATTTTGGAAAATTTCACGTATGTTCATGCATATTTAAATGAGCAGTTGTAAACATCAGGACTTGGAATTATTTAATTCTTTCACTCATAAATAAAAATGAGTTATTATTTCAAATTAATATTCTAAACTATAAACGGAATTTAATTGTTGTTTGTAAAACTTTGCACCATTAATAGTCTTTTGATGGTGAACATCTTAATTCCTGATATTTAATTTTGATGTTAATTATGCGAAATATTATATATCTACAATATTCTTCTTATCTCTTCTTATTATCTTAATTCTTCTTATCTCTACAAGAGATTTTAAGGTGACATGATAAGCTAGTCCTGGGATGCGTAATAATTATGATTCATCATTAAAATCTACCTTTGTTCAAAAAAAATCATTCGTTTTGCAATTAATCCCTCATATTAAATTAATACGATTCTTAATACAGGAGAAATTAGGAAGTGATGTCATTAAAATCGATTCATTTTTCACTCTTTATTGAAATAAAACGGAATTGAGCTGAAACACAGAAAAATTATAAGCATCTTTTTTCTCTTTTTTAATATCTTGGCATTCTTCTGAAGTGACTGCTTCTTATAATATAAATGTCATTGTGGTTTGCATGTATATATGTGCGTTTAACTTTTCCCCCTAAGAAATTGGCTCAATCAACTCTTGTATACTTATTATTAGAAACATGAGAAATAATGCTGTAAATTTGCCGGAGCTCAAAAATTTATTCAATTAGATAGAAATGATTTAAAATTGTGCTTTTTCCCCTCAATAACTTTAAGGGAAATTATTTTAGAAGACATTAATTTTTTATGATTTCAGTAATGTTATTTTTATTTATTCATTGCATCGCATTCATTTTTGAAAACGTTTTAACACATTAATGTTAATTTTGAACTACTCTAAAATTGCATTTTAAAGTTTCTCTTTTATTTCAATACATTTGTCGTGAAAAGAGTCAAAAACATTTGTCATGATGTTTATACTAAAGCGTTCCTACTTTAATATATTATGCGATAAAGGATTTTAATGCCAAGAAACACCAGGTTAATCAATTAATTACTAATAAACAGACACCTGCAAAATGGAGGTAGCTATAAAATTACTTTTTTTTTTCGTTTCACTTGAATTAATCATAACTGGGCTACAGCCTGTATGCCAGATTATGAAAATGGTAAAATAGTTTGTATGACATTCTAGAAAGCATTTGATGAGTGTTTTTCAAATATTTTCACGAATTCTTTATACTTCATTCGTGAAAACGCTATTTAGAAAATTGTTTTAAATATATTCATGCATCTCTCATTATTATAAATAAATGTTAACGTTATTTGATGCATTTGTTGAACATATTCAAATGTTAAACATATAAATGTAGCTGATGTAAACGTTTAACTGTTGTTAGTGGAATGACTACATTATAAACTGCTGTTCATGTTATTGAATTTTTTTTATTTTATAAAAGATTATTAAGAAAACTCAAAATTTAATTATTTTTATTCTTTGTGTAAAATAGAAGAAATGAAAACTACTACCAAAGATTAAAAATTGCATATAAGGCTTTATTTCCTGTATATGTTACTGTCAATGGGAATAATCGCTTATTATTAATAGTAACCGGTCATTACTACTAATAATAAAACTCATTAGTATTAAGAATACACGATTATTCACACTGACAGTGACATATGCATTTTTAGCATATAACACTTACATTCAATCAAATTTCCTTATTGAATTTTATTCAGGAAATTGAAATATCAACTTAATAGATACAGGGGAAGAAGCTCCATATGAAACTAGAAGCATGAACTTAACAAATTTAAAACATGCTTTGATGAAAACACCTGTAAACAAATCCTTATACCATAAAATAAATCTTCTTGATGCAAAGACTTGGCTTTAGATCTGTATAAAGGCCTATAGTCAGTTTCATTTATTCAGTACCTCTTTCGGTAAGAAAACTGTCGAACGAAGTTAGGGTTCCATGACCAAAATGCCTAAATAAACTTGGCTAAGTAAACACAAAGAGCAGCCACTATAGAGATGCAATGTTTAGGGAGGCCTTGTGAATAAACGAAGCTCAAGAGGCAGACCAAAAGAAATAAGACCGATACAAAGGAGGAACAGAAAACGCTGGAAACAGAAAAACAAAATATAGTGCAGCTAATTGTTTGGTCAGCGATCTTCAAAACCTCTGGAGGAAAGAATGTTACTGCGGGTTCCCAGGATTCGGGTAATGATCCTGTGATTAGGTTTTATTAACTTTCGCATTTGTTTTAGGTGAATGAAGCAATTCTTGAAGCAACCATTACTTAAGAAAGAGAAGACTATATTTTAAACGAAAGATAAACAAATAGGATACATTAAATACATCAGAGAAAACAATGAGATTCTTGTATTTGAAATTCTTCGCCGAAAAACCTGAGTTTCCCCGCCGCAAAAACAAAATGAGGGAAGAAAAATCGTACTATCAAAAAAGTGAAAAGATATTGAGTCTAATTTAATATAGATTTTGCATTTAAATAGAACAATACAGCAAATAATTCTTTATCCGAAATATCTTTAAGATGACAAGGAATGCATTTACCTATTATACAGTGATTAGGTTTTGGTAACGTTCGCGTTAGTTTTATGTGAATAAAACAATTCTTGAGGCAACCATTACTTAAGAAAGAGAAGACTATATTTTAAACGAAAGATAAACAAATAGGATACATTAAATACATCAGAGAAAACAATGAGATTCTTGTATTTGAAATTCTTCGCCGAAAAACCTGAGTTTCCCCGCCGCAAAAACAAAATGAGGGAAGAAAAATCGTACTATCAAAAAAGTGAAAAGATATTGAGTCTAATTTAATATAGATTTTGCATTTAAATAGAACAATACAGCAAATAATTCTTTATCCGAAATATCTTTAAGATGACAAGGAATGCATTTACCTATTATACAGTGATTAGGTTTTGGTAACGTTCGCGTTAGTTTTATGTGAATAAAACAATTCTTGAGGCAACCATTACTTAAGAGAGAGAAGACTATATTTTAAAAGAAAGATAAACAATTAGATTGAATTAAATACATCACGCGAAACAATGAGATTCTTGTATTTGATATTTTGTGTCGAAACTGCTTAGTTTCATCGCTGAAAAAACATAACAAAAAAATCAAAATTACAGAAGGAGCATCGCATTTTCAAAAAAAGCGAAAATATATTGATACTAATAGAGATTTTACAATTAAACAGAGCAATAACAGCAAATATTTCATTATATGAAATATTTTTTAATGACAAGGAATACATTTACCTATTATCCTGTGATTAGGTTTTATTAACTTTCGCATTAGTTTTAGGGGAAAATAAAGCAATTCTTGAAGAGACCATTACTTTAGAAAGATATAATTCATTTTTCTTATAGAAAATATCTTTCAATTCTATATTTTCATGGAAAGCTAACAATTAGGGTAAATTAAATATATTAGAAGAGATAAAGAGAGTTTTGTATTTAAAATTCTATGGTGAAACTCTTAAGCTTCACCGCAGCAAAAAAAAAAAAAAAAGTCACATTTGTGGAAAGAAAACCGTAGTCATAAAAAAGAAAAAGGATAGTAAATCTAACTTAATACGCTAGTTTTTCATTTCTACAAAAGAATACAACAAATATTTCTTTATTCGAAATATTTTTATTATAACTAGTAATACGTTTACCTATAAATCAATTATAAAAGATTATAATTATAAAAAATATAAAGATTATAATTGAGATTATAAAATATTTTAAAGGATTAATTATGAACTCAAATATAAAGCCATTGACCTTTAAATTATACTAATATAAATTTATTTTTCAATTATTTTTTAAACGTCCTTCAGCGGCAAAATGATGAGTTATTAAATTCTGAATAATAATTGTATGCTATCAGAATCGCCTTGTTTTTTTTTTCTTTAAAAGATTATTTTTTTGTATCATTGCACACAACGGATTTTATAAACGGTGGCATATGATATAGAAAAAGGTTAATGTAGTGCTTTCAAAGCTAAGCAGAGAATAAAAGTTATACTTAAAAATACAATATATCAAAAAAAGTTTATCCGCTATATTTCAAATATTTCATTGCTCTAGAGTTAATCGAATTTGAAATGAATAATGTTTTTACCTTCCTTCTATTTTCTATTCTAATTAAAATATATAAAATTTCTTTAAAAATTAAAAGAAAAACATTTCACAGCTATTTTATTTCAAAACTAA
Source organism: Argiope bruennichi (assembly GCF_947563725.1). Lineage (NCBI taxonomy): Eukaryota > Metazoa > Arthropoda > Arachnida > Araneae > Araneidae > Argiope > Argiope bruennichi. Next base: position 7,486,750 of record NC_079153.1, on the reverse strand, counting down.
GATTGTATCTGCAAGAAGATAGTTAAAAATTACAGAAATTGTAGAATCGGAACATATTTTAGAGCAAAAACCATCAAACAATAAATAGAACTGAAGATGTTCGAGTAAAGTTTAATATACAATTTCTATTCCAACAACATATAAAATTATTTAGAAAAATGTATTAAATGTAAAAAGTTTTTGTGTTTGACTTTTTCATTTTTTTTATAAAAATATTTCTACTTTCTTAGTTCTTCAGAGATTCTTCTCTCAAACCTAGCTGAATATAATTTAACATCATACTCTCAAATGTCACAAGGGAATTAAAAAAAAATTAAATAACAAAACACCCAAAATACAGAATCCCAAATTTCAAATTAAAATGTCATTTTTATGTAACTTTTCTAAAAGTAATGCCTTTTCTCTTTCTTAATTTAGCAAAGATAATTCATATGTTGGATAATATTAATAAAATAAGCAGCATTGGCCTTCACAAAGATAAGCATATGTAACTGGAATGGGCGAAAAGATTAGAAATTTAAACACATAAGCTTCTTCCCCATTGCAGTGATTCATTTATAAGACAATGTCGTCATTAATAAAGGCAATTCAAATTGATTCATTTTTCAAGCATGATAAAATTACCAAGTCCTTTTGTTCACTGTACCTGAAAATCATCGAAAACTAAAGCACAATTTCTCAATGTTAGTGAAACGATGGAACAGAATTATTTACTTGCTGTTTGACTCCCACTGGCGGGACATGGAGGGATGAGTTTCTTCCGGAATGGTAGTTGCTTCTCGCCTCTCTTATGGTACAGAAATGGTTTGGGGTCAACCAACTCTACATATGAGGGGATATGTATCCTACTATAGGGGTTATGCCATGGCCTTTAGAATTGAACTTTAGCTCCAGCTTATGCTGTCGCGCCGTCCGTTCATTCAGATTTATCCGTGTGCCTTCGTGCGGGCCATAGAAGCTTTCTATGTTCACTTGTTGTTTGAACGAGTTTTATTTTATCCTTAGGAGTGTCAATGACATACATAAAATGCCTTATTTTTAATACTTCGATTTAATATTTTATTCTATGATTTAAATGGCCGCAGTAATAGCAAAATCATTGTTTCAATTTTGATATCGGTTACTTCGCTTTCGTTAAAGGGTTGTGAGATTTAGATGATAATTTCCTTAGATGACTGCAGTTCACATTACGATGTTCGTCCTCGATTACTTTCGTGGGGTCATCTATTCAGTATATAAATTAATTCAATTTCCATGATTAATCAAACAAATGCCATCTGATTTCGTTGTTTATTCTATGCACATTGAAGCTGTATTTGAATGGCTTCTTATCAGTTAGTAAAATATTTTAATGATAGCAATTTTGATTTAGATGTTTGTTTTTTCATTGAATTTATTTCTATTATTTATTATCATATTGATTATTTTCTATCTGATATTGAGATAGAACATTTCTTTTTCATTCTTATAAAAATTAACAGTGGACACACAATTCAAAAATCTCGAATCGCTAATTGATATATTATATATTAAAGGAATGTATTTAGTTTATTGGCTACGTTGTTTCATTTAGCACTGCATTTTTCCAATGAAGGATATTTGTCAAAGATCAAGTTTCTTATGTAGTACCAAGATCTTGAGACAAAATGCTGTTGACTTAAATTACTTAACAATGTTTAGAAAATTGCGACTTATGATGATTGGCAATTAAAGCAAAGTATTAGCTTATCAAAACATTTTGATCTAGAACTTACAGATTTGCATTTAAAATATTTCAATACTAACAAAACATTCCCTGCACTCTAGGCACAAAATGTATTTGTTTTAGCCACGCGCTGCACTGATATCTGTAGAGATGCTATCGATTGAACCAGTCTGAAGGCTCAACTTTTCACTTCCTTCCCAACAAAATTCTTCTTCATTTCAGACAGATTTCGAGAGCACCCTAAATACAACCCTTTATTAATAACAAAAGCTCTCTTCTACTTTTGAAATGATAGCACATGCGCCCTCACTTTCCAATGAATCAAGCTTAATTGAACTTCCTTGACCTCAATTGGACAGGGATATCGACATCTGGCATAGATCCAGGACTCGGCAACAAAATCGGCACCGCACCGAATGAAGTGTCAGTCAGTCATTCGTTCAATTTGTATACGGCTTGATTCTTTTTATTCGAAGAAAGAGTAATGAATTCTTCGTCTTTCCTTCCACACTTCGTTACGTTATTCCCATGTTGTGTTTCGAAGCCGGAAATACACGAGTAAACTTTTATTAGCATCAAAAGTATTGGATATCAGAAACTGAAAGTTTTATGTCGCACAGAAGTTTATGTAAAAATCTTCAAGGTTATTTGAAACCATCAAAAACGGCATTTACTTTATTTAATTTTAAAATAATAACAAGCTTGTATTCTTCGAAAATAAATGGTATTAGGGTGTTTCGTTATTTCCCCAAAAGCGAAACTATATTTGAAAACGGAATAGAATAAAATGTAAGCATTAATTAATTGCAATGGTCTACTATCAGAATTTTCAACGTATGTAAATTCCACTTACATTAATTTTCATATTATAACATTTTGTTAAACATCACAACATCAGAAAATATGAAATTTAAACATCTAGAATGGGGATAATAGCTTAGTAAAATAGTAATTAAATATTCAATAAACTCAATACCATAGGTGGCTCTATAAGAGGATAGATTCCCTTAAAATTTCGACTAAATCTTCTTTAAAATTTTATGGTCAAAACATTTCTTTTGTTAGGCAATTTTTGACTAATATCTTGTTTAGTTAAACAGTGATTACATTACGTATTAAAAAATCGGATAAATACATAGGAAATTAAAATAAACAGGAATGAAATATCTAATAATTTATTTTAAAAATCAGGATTATATAATAAGTAGAAACAACATTTTGTTATTCTTTTTATGATTTTTCAAACTGGCATAAATATGAGTATTTAACTTATTCTTTAGTAATACAGTATTGTGCTAGGTACGTCGATTAACAATTATTATTACTTTTAAAGAAATCAATTGTACCTCAGGGGAAAGGTGACAAAAACTTTTCACAAAGCTTAATTCATCGCTAATTATACATTTTTTTCATTAAGTAGTTAATTACCTCCTTGAAAAATTATTCGCATTATAAGGCGATTCAATCAGTAGGCCATTTTACGAAATCTTCGTAATTGTTGAAGTGTTGCTAAAAAAGCAACATTTCAGTTATTACGATTGACGAAAACAAGTGGTAATCTGAAGAGGCCAAGTTTGGTGAATACATCGGATGGGGCAAGAGTTCCCTCGATAAACGTCACAGACATTTATCGCTGTGTGGTGGGGGGGGGGTGTCATCTTGCTGTAAAACTCCATTTCCGTTTCCTTCTCTTCCGTTTTTTATTCAATCTAAAAACTTTTCGATGAATAGATAGTTTATGACAGCGAATGATATTCATTGTCTCACTTCACTGTCGAAACTCTTGGTATATCACGCCCTCCTGATCCGACCAAATGCATACGGACGGAATCGTCCTTTTTGAAACGTCTAAGCCAACATATACTTGTCTTGCATTAGGGTATTATCACCGTAAGTTTTCATACACCTGCAACGGTTTTTTTCACTCTCATATTCCTTCTGACGGCATAAGAAAATAAATGCCTTGCATTTTTTATATTTCGTTTTAAATAAAACATGGTTACTACACAAGCACAATATAGGTTGTACATGAATGGTGTTTTGACAAGTATTTTCCTAGCAACAAACTGACATAATAGTAGTGACTGAGAACCACCCCTTTTCAAGAAATTAAGAATCATTACTAATCATTTATATATGGCATACTTAGTATTTATAATAAAATATGAAACAAGTTCTTCTTCAACAATTTTCTCAAATTGTGTTAAAACAGTTAAAAGAATTTATAAATGGGACAATTAAACGAAAGTTGTAAAAATGAAAAATATTTCGTTATCCATGAAATCCTTTTGTCATGATTTTGTTTGATACATGGGTTATGAAAGGAGAAAGCATATATATATACATGCCAGAGGATAAATTGAAAATGTTTTCTAAGAAAAAGGAAAATGGCACAATTGCCTTCTACACACAGATTATTAAAAAAGTCCTGTTGGGATGCTTTTTTTACAGTCAACGTAAAAATCCTTCATTATTGAAATTTTGCTTTGAGTTAGACTGATATAGAAAGAAATCATAAATTCCGAATCTCTTTGAATCATAATGTCCCGATCTGAGATATTATGATTAGTTATATTAAATATTGTATATATTTAATAACATTTAATGTTCAATCATGCTTTTCCTAATTTTTAGTTGTTTTAAAATTAAAGCGGTTGAAACAAAAAAAAAAGGAAGAAATAAAAACTTTAATATATTTTTTTTTATTTTAAATAATTTTCTGATTTAAAAAAATGTTCATGTCGAAACATTTTATGTCTTAGAAATTTAAGAAATGCGAAAATATTAAGTTATATATTATGTCAGTTCCCCATTTCCCCGTAAGATGAACGCAGAAAAAAAAAAGATATTTTCGAAGGCAGCATTAAAGACAACAAATCGGAAAAATTACTTATTAAAAAATAATAAAAAAATAAAAATACAGCTCATGAAAAAATTAAAACTAGGAATTCTAATCATTCATATGTTGAGGCTTATAATTCGGAAATAGAGACTTTAGGAAGCCAAAGCATGCAATAATATCAGTCATATTTTAAAATTAATTATTTAAAAACACGAAGGTCATCGAATTGAGAGTTAAATTTAACAAATAGCGTTTCAAAGAAATATTCAAAAATGTTACTCAAAGAATACATCTCACATGCGAAACATTAAAACAATACCATAGTCATTTTGTTACATTTAAGGGAAGAGTGCAAATTCAGTGCAGTTTGCGTTATTGCAGTTTTAGACCTCCTTCCTAAATAAAAAATAATATATGGCCAAAGAAATACATCATTATGATAATAGTAATAATTAAACTTGTTCCACAATATCCATTCATTTTTCTGCTTTAGCTGCGCTGACATGTCATAAAACGCAGTTTGTTTAAGCAATTATATCTACTGTACTTCGAAAAGTTAATTACATCACGTGCGCACAAGTAATTTATTTTCAATATCATTGATGTTGAAACGTATTTTTAACAACATCCTAAGAAAAAATATTTGCTTTGCATGTGAATATTTACTCAGAGTTATTGATCGAGGAAAAAGTTGAAGACGACGAAATAGTATTCTAGTGTTCCCATACATTGAAATTCAAAGTCGTATTTTGAAATATTGAAATGTATTTTTGCGGAATTGGGAAAAATGCAAAACAAAGCGTATAAGAGATCATATAAACAAGAGTATAAGGGAATGGATTTTATTATGTATATTCAACTTGTGCAATACTCTGGTTATTTTTCTCTCTAGGATTTATTAAGTTTCTTTTTTTTTCATTTTGATTTAAGAGAGTTTGAACTATTTTGATTACATGATATTTTATTTTTATGTTTTCAAATTGCTTTTCGATTTCAAAATTTTTCTTAAACCATAAGCACCACACAACACTTGAAATGATTTGAATAAACATGGTGCAAAAATAACTTATTATTTCAAAATAGTAAATATTTATGAGCGTCTAATACAATAACAACATAAATTGTTTTTAATGCAGAGAAAAATAACTTTTTTATAATATTAAAATAATTACTTATGTTTTAGGCCATAATTTTTCATTTGATTCTCCAATTGATGACAACTGTTAACTAAATTGAATCAATATTTAAAAATTGTGTAAAATATTTCATTTAACAAGTATTATGATTATTTTTTATATGATCATGACAACTCCTTGAGGTTGTAAGCAAAAACGGTAAGAATTTCCTATTGTTGTATACTTTTCTTTTATTAAAGTATCATGTTTTAATTAGATGCAATATAATGCTCAAAAATTGAAATTAAGTCAAATTTAACATATTCTATGGAAATAGTATAATAAAGCAAAAGAGGTAAATCATCTAATCAGGCACAATTGGGAGAGGAAAATAATGATAAACAATGATATGAAATTGCAGTACTCCAGTATTAAATAAAAAAATTCTGTCATAAAGTCGAACATTATGGAAAATAGTACTCAAGATGTCTAATGAATGCTTCATTAATTATACTTTGATTTTTTTATGCCAAAGAAAATTTAAAAAAAATATTAATTTACTAATTTAATTTTAGCAATTTTTCAGTCTTATCGATAGAATGGGAAACAAGATGTCCAAAACCAATCTAGAAATCTTGAGGGGTTTTTCCAAGACAACTCGTACTCCCCACCAAACTCTCCCTTTTTCATTATTCTACTATTTATAGTTATTATTTTCTTCACTCTGTGTAAACATTTAAATTTACTTTTCTTAAAATATCTTTTTACTATGTCCATTCACCTGCCAGGTGCATATTCTGTGTCAAAAAGTAAAAAAAAGAAAAAATAGACTTATTAATAATAAATATATAAATGTGTCAAAATATATAATCATGAGATATTTTTTAAAAAAAATCTTTAATGAATACATTTAAAACCAAGCAACAAATCGGAATTTGCTTCAACATAGTTACGAGAATTCTGTTGTACATCGAGCCGCGGCGAAAACCAAAGCTTACGATTACTTAAAGCGCCCGATGACAATAATTCTCTTCCGAATACCAATGTTTTTTTCGACGCTCAAAAGAAACACCAAATGCAGTTCTCCTCAGAATACTAAATGGAAAGCTCCAAGGCATCAAACGAGTGAAGAAAAAAATATCCTCCCTCAGAAAACAGCCTCACCATTTTTTTCCGTTACATTTCTTAGTGGAAACGCATCCAGAGAGCAAAATATTTCCTGAAAATAAAAAGTTTTCTTACAGCTATTTTATTTCTATCTCAGCATGCCGTATATCCGATCTGCTTCCGCGATTGGCTCCATTTTTCAAGGAATACCCTTCAATCCCTGGGGCTTCAAAAACACTGGGAAATGTTAGATCAAAAAATAATTTTTCATTTCCAAATTAGTTTTTACGCTCATGCAAAAATAATCCTGTCAGGATTTTTCTGAGATTCCCGTTTTAAAAGAGAGTTTCGTGGATAGGAGGTGAGTTTGGGTCTCTTCTCTCTCTGACTCAGAATGTGCATTAGTAAATTGCTGGGCTCTGCATTATTTCTTTCGCATTGATTTTTTAATTACTCGCATTATTTATTCAAATAATGGATAGCAGCGGGAAGCAACCACATTTCCTGCTGTTGTGTATAATTGATAAGGAACGCACATTTCAACGCTCATTATTAAAAATTTCGGCTTTTCCTTCTTGTATGTGCTTTTGTTTACCATTTCTGTGCCATTTTTCAATGAATCAGCTTACACGCATTTTCATTATCTTTTGATAAATATTTGATATAATGATAACATAAGAAACGATGCGTCTTGTTTGTAAAAAAAAGGTTTTTTTTAAGATTGAAATGAGATTAATTTAGGAAAATCAATATTTTTCGTTATTTTTCAAAGGCATTAAAGAAAGTGAAAAAATTAACGAATTTATTTTCTTCATAAATAAATTGACCTTTAAAATAGTTGCCGTTCTTGACAAAATATTAACATCAATATTTTGTCAAGAAAGGCAACAAAAGTGGCAGATATGTTTGTAATATTTTGAAAATATATGATATACTTAGATTTTTTTTAAAGGAAAAATATGTGTTCTACTAAACATATCACTGAACTTCGGCTTTCAAAATTCGACATATACATATTTTGAAAGGTTGAAATGTATTTGAAATGTTGGATATAGAATTTCAATTAATTAAAAATGAAGCGAACGTTTGACGATTTTCTTTGATAACATCCAGTGATATTGTCATCTAAAAATAATTTTGCATTAATAGCTAAAAATAATAATCATTTTAATGATATCAATTAGGCAGACGTTACAGTATTATCAGCGATATGTCTGGGGAAAACGTTTGATAGATGTAATTATCATAGACGGGCAAGGGAAAATGAACAATATTTTGTACGGATAGACGGGCAAGGATTCAATATTTTGTAAAATCCAATAATATTGCAAATATTGCTTAATAATACAGGGTGGGCAATATATTCATACAAACGTCAAAGAATAATATAAAATAATAATAAAAAAAGTAATCCAAGAGAAAAATTGCAATTTTCGGAAATATGTTCAAAAATCCCTTTGAGTTTTTCCCACTAAAAAGCATTTAAAATGACCGATAGATGGCTCTCATATGTCAATCTGGGATGGTTTATGCAAATCGGGAAAACAGACCATAGAAAATGAACACAGCGCATTTCATTTTAAAGCAAACTATGTTCAACAGACCACCACCAGAAGATATGAAGCAAGAGAAGCGCGTAACTACTCCTATTACAGCTTAGTGTTGCATGCCGGCATCAATGCTACTGGTGATCTGTTGAATGGCAAATTTACCACCTACCAAATGCCTGATAACTCCGATAGACTCGAGACTTCTCCACAACCGAAAATCCCTTGGACTAAGATCTGGCGACCGTGAGGGCAACTTAATCTTACATCCTTGTCATATAAATCTGTTCTGAAAGAATACGTTTAGGAGGACACTGTATATATCTCATCATATTAGAAGTATGCAGCAAAATAATATGAGATTGTGCCACGACGGGATAAAATGGGACAATTATTTGAATTGCACGTAAGTGCATTTTACTGATTAACAATAAAAATTAGAAATTTATAACTACGATACTAAGAATAGATATTCTAATAAAAGGATGGATTTTACTATAAAATAACAATCTGATATCATTCTACGATATTACAATTAGACAGAGTTGTACATTTGTCAATGCATATTTTCAGAAATTTGAAAAAATATTTTAAGGAAAAATATCGTTCAATATTTGAAAATGGAATAATAATTCTCTTTTAAATGCATTTCAAAACGCACTAATGAGTATATATATTGTATACTTCAGCACAGTTTTACTATTACTGTTTCGCTTGCCTTCACCATACATGGAAAGCAATAAGTTGAACGTTGGATTCTTTCATATTTATAAAATTGATCCAAATTGTTTATAATGTAGGAATCAAGACAATATATCAAAAATCATTTATTATTGCTGATTTTCTTTTGACTTATCAAGTTTAAGAGACTGCAATTAAAAACTAGATAAGAAATATTAGATAGAATTATTCCGGATTGTAAATATAGTAAATATAATCTTATTTTATTTGAAATTTACTCTTATAACCCTCTTATTCATAAGAAAGTTCGAGTTCAAATACCTCAAAAAGCTGGAATGCTTGAGTTTTTCCTTCAAAAATAGAAAATATCCCGTATTATCTCAAAAACCTCAATGACAATGAGTGTTCTTGATGAGTGAAAATGATGATAATATATGAAAGAAGACCTCGTTTAGCTAATGGCTACTGAGTAAGTATATGTTCGGGCATCCACTGAGAATCCTCACAAAACCTCTCTATGTCCTGAATTCATCTGGAAGAGCGTTTCTAATGAACAAAGTACTCGCTAGGTGTATTCAGTCAATCATAATGAAAAGAGCAAAAAATTGCGAATGGATATCCAGGGTGTCGGGCGTCTAGTGTAAGTTCTTAATTTAACTAAACGTATTTTTGGTCATCTCTGTACTGATAGAGTTAAATCACAATTAATACGAAATGGCCTTATACAAAATTTTTATATCCGTTGACTCTTTCCATCTTTCAGTTACCGAGCTCACAGATATAATTTAAAAATGTATTTCTCATAAAAAAGGATGCTTCCAAAAATTGGGGTTTATACTTGTCTTGTCGAAGCATCCAAGTTTGAAATGAGTGACCTTCATCACGAAAGATCGTAGGCGGGAATAGTAGGTGCTTCCCGATGTCCATCATCAATTTTTAAGTAGTTATAACTCGACCCTTCAACATTTATACATTCACCAGGCCAGCAAGAATCAATCACCATACAGGAAGCTTTTCATCTCCATATCTAAAGTCTCCTTTAGTGAGATACTCAAACATATAAATTCATCAACATTTTCCTTTGAATACCGTATATATGGGAAAGTAAACATAATCATAGTTAGTAGTTAACTGACTTTATTATTGCATTTCTATTTCAAGAAGTGTAATAGCATTTGGTGTGCTGTAATCAATACAACCTCTAAGCAGTTCAGTTACTCTGCTTATTTCTTTAAGAAAGTAATTAGTTAATTAAAGAAACATGACCACGTAAACAGATTCTTCACGAGGCGATATTCCTACTTCTCTATCTGCCTTTTAATTTAAAGAAGGCTGTTTGTGAAAACATTTCATGCTGACGTTTTCAATTTAATTAAAAATATTTCTTTTCCTTAATGAATTTCGTATTCATTTAAATTTGTTTCCCCCGTGTTTTGGTAAATAATTTAGGTTTCAGTTTTCTTCATTTTTCAATTTCAATTTTTACATTTTTGATATATTGTTTGCTTTAAAAAATTCTGAATATGTGTTGGATATCTGAATTACGAAATATGAACTCCAAGACTTGGAATGCATTTACTTGATTTGAAAATAAAATATTTTAGCAAGCTCACACAAATATGAATTTGTAATTCATTCTTTGATGTTTGTTATTTTGCTGCAATCTAATATTTATATCTAACGTTTTAAAATTTTTAGTAAAGCATTTACATACATTCAGTAAAAAACAATGTATGAATGAATACAAAATTACGTGTAAGTTAGAAATACCATACTAACAAATCGCAAATAAGTTCGCTTTCACAATATAACTCGCTCTTTTAACTGGTATAGAGAAGATGTACTAATTACAACTAGGTTTGAACTAATTACTAATTAGTACGTGTCGCAGGCAACTCAAATGGCGGCCACATGTCAAATATGCATTTAAATATTCTATTATTTATACATATAATGCAGAGTTTAAGGTACTAGTCATTTTGCAATAAATTTATTATGAAATTAATAATTCATAATTTAAGAATTCATTTTAAATTTACTCAGAAATGATGTTTATTGTCTAAGTTATTGTAGCATCATGCATATTGTAGAAGTTTTAGAGCTCTTTGTGAACATGGCGAATAGTAAGATGTCAACTGATCATAGAAGAGGGAAGGCTGGAGTTTTTCTCCTACAAGAATGAATAACGGTAATGTTGTGATAAAGAATGGAAGATCAAAGACTGTAGTCAACAATTGTTTTTAAATTGTAAAGCAGATATAGTGAAAAGAAAATCGGAGGAATGCCTCAAGCTTCGTCCTCACTTAATGAAAGAAGTGTTTGCAATTTACTGAAAAGTACTCAGCCAGGAAACTTATTCAAACGAAATATTTAGATGTTTGCTAAAAAATGTATAACACAATTAAAAGATCAGGAATTTTCTTTTATGCAACAATATTGTCTAAGTCTCAGTTGCTGCAGTGGTAAAAATTAGAACATTTGAACACTAGCCACTAAATCATAACCGTGTCAACAAATGAATGCAAATTTTTTTTTTCTGGCAAAACAAATTGAAATTTGGATGGATCAGACAGATGGAAGTATTATTGATATGACATAAAAAATATTATTAATGGCAAACAATTGCTAATTTGCTCTCAAAATTATTTGAGAGCAAACTAGGTGGTTGCTTTGTGATTAAGTAGTAATGTTTTGCTTACAATGGTGTGTATTCAATTGCTTTGACTTCAAGTTAAATGAATTCACAAGCATTCTAGTATCCTCGCAAATCATCTTCTATCAATTGCTTGATTATTTGTTGGAGAAAATTTGAAATATCCCCAAAATTCTGAATATTCCTATCCAATACTACAAAAATTGGTTTCAAATAAACAATGGTAAAACTTTGAAATGGCCAGTTATATCACCAGAGATCGTCCCAATACAGTACTTATGGGGTGATTTAGCAAAAGGTGTTAGAGGACAAATAGGAGACATTTTATAACATCAATAGAGCTGAAATCTATTATTCAAGATGGATAGTATAAAGTAGATCCCAAACTTTATCAAAAACTAATTTCATCCATGGAAACAAATATGTTGGAAGTAATTCGAAGAAATGATCCTATGCATACGTCTACATTTTTCTATTGTTTTTTATATGCTACATTCTATATTGGCCTTAAAAGTTTAACTCATGCTTACATATTAAAATTCTTGTGTAAGATACTTTCTGATAACAAAATATTTACTAATGAATCCTAATGTCTTTTATTTACTTGTATTTAAGGTTTATAATTATCATTCAAATCATAGTTTAATTCTTAGTTTAAGATTTGTCAATTTTCTCGAAATATATTACTCTCCTTAAAGTTTTTATTTAGACTGTATTCAAACAGGAATTGAGATATTTACAAAAATAACAAAAAACCAAAATTATTCAGTTAATTCATTTTAATGCTCAAAAATATAAGATAAGTGCTTATCGGGAAAGAATAGTATGTAAAGGCTTTGCTATTGCATCTCAATCCATTTGCTTCCATCTTTGTATTCAGTTCTGTTAAATTTTTGATAATGTGAAACTGATATAACTAATTTTAAACCATAAAAGAATTTTGTCCTTATAATTCCAAGTAATAAATTCAATTACCTTCACCATACCTTCACCACAACACAATGGACAGAAATATTACACAACCTTTACATGATAGATGGCTCGGTTCCCTTCTTGGGATGTCCCGAAGAAAAAATCCTTTTTAAAGTGGCTCTAATCAAATAAGACCACTTTTTCCTAGGACCCATTCTGAAATCGAAAGCAACTGTAACAAGGATAAAAAAGAAAAGAAAAGAAAAGTAAAAAATTAGGCTTGTAAAGAGAAAAGGAAAAAATAAAAAGAAGGTTCGAACGAAAAAAAAGAAGAAAGTTCCAGACTAATTCAATGAGGGACGTTGACGTAAGTATTCTGCTGAATTGACAATGCCCCTAGGCACTTAATTCCATGTGCCAAAACCGTTCTCTCTTTTCGAGTGTCTTCCTCAATCGCTCTGTTTTTCCGCGATTTCTTTAAAAATTTTCCCTTCCTTGTCTTGGTCCATTTCGATGAGGGTTATTAAGTCATGGAAAGTTCTTGAGTCGTCTCCCGTTAATCGATGATTAGTCGGGAATTGTTCTCTTGTTGCTATGCGATGGAATGCGTGTGTCCGTCATACATCATGTATTTATTTAACTTTTAATCAAATGCTGTTATTTATCAAATGGTTGAGTGATTAAAAATTGATTGGTGAGACTGAATGCTGCAGTAGAGTTTCGTGGAATTATTTGAATAAAAATGGGCCTGATTTTTGAATATTTTAGGTTGATTCTATTTGTCAAAGGAATACAAAATTTCTGATACTCTAAGAGGAATTATTTAAAAACATGTTGCGTATTGCTTCATTTTGATAAGGGGACTGCTTCAAGGCATGACTCATCAACATCCTTTGACCTTTTGCCATTCAAATTCCCTGAAAAATAATATTAGGGGATTTTGGATCTTAAATAAAATGTGGTTTTGATGATAAAACCAAAAGCATTAGTAAAAGTATTAGTTAATGTTAAAACAGTATATGTGTTACTCTTTTAACATTAACTAGTTAACGTTGAGTTAGTTAGTGTTATCAAAAGCATTAGTAAATGTTGAAAGAGCATATTAAAGTTTAATAAATACTGGAAATTGGAAAGTTAGTAAGCATCATTCATAACGATGAAAGTTTTTAATTTTAAATCTTTAATTCCTGGTCTATTAGAACTTAAAAATTTTTTTTTCTTCTTTTTGACTTCTATTTCTTGAATAAATTATGGTAGTAATGGTTTGAAAATCATATATCTTTTTAATTTTTAATCAATGTTGACAACCGAAAACTTTTGCTTCAGAGGTGAAAAAATATTGTAAACAATATTAAATTTTTATTTAAATGTTTTGCTATTTATGTAATAACTTTTAAATTATTATTGAAAAAACAAGCATGATATTTATATAAGTCTATATATTTCTTACAGTTTTATAAATTTAAATTCGTTCTTATAAAATTCGAGTTTCCTATATAAATTAATTTGTCCTTAATTTCGATTAAAATACGTTATTTATTGTTGCAAAGACTGTATTTTAATTTTTTCTCAAAGATTTCTTCTAAAAAGTTTGTTTTCAATTTTTATCAGTACTTCTTATCCACTAGCAAGCATCCTGTGCGAGTTGTTGCGCCTAACACTCTTATTCGCTAGATATTTTTATACTCCTTATCTTACTGATTATATAATTTTATCATTTATACTCTAAACTATATATAAAGATGGAAAATAAAGCTAGATTTTTTGCACTGCTTAAACAAAGCTAAGCTTTCATGAAGTCATGTAACTGTTGCATAAATTTCGAAGTTTAAAATTTCAGCTTTTTAACACTTCTAAATTATATTAATTATTTAATTAATTATAGTTTTTATTCTGCAAGATGAACATATTTGTCATACGTACTATATTAAATTTCTAAAATAAAAAGAGAATTGCATATTCTAAAATAAAAAGAGCATTAATAAGAAATGTTGTTAAACAAAAACGTGAAATTGAATTGAAATGGAGATATACTTTTGTCTTTCAGAGGCAGTAAAGGAAATAAGTATATTTTAAATTTATTTATAGAGTAAAATATAGAACTTTAACAATAATTCAAATTTATATTTGAATTAAGAATTTAATAGCTTATAAGTATATGCGTTAATCAAAATATATTAATCACAATTATTGTATATATACAATACATTGTATTCGTTATTAGATTAAGTAATTACAGAATGAAATAATAATTACTGGCAGTGATAATATTTTTCATTTGGTAATAAAACGAAAATGATGTAATTGAAATATTAATAACTGAATAATGCATTATTAAAAACATTTATAAACTTAAAATACACCCTATACATTAACATTTAAAAAAAATTGAAAATGTAAAGCAATTTATAACAAACTTAGAACTAAGAGAATGTTGAATGATAATAAAACTATTGATAGATATTCATCCATCCATATCACAAAAATGATTATTTTTATGAATCCGATATTGTTTGCCATATGCTAAATTCCTTTAAAAAATGTAAAAGTAATATTATATATATATATATATATATATATATATATATATATATATATATATATATATATATATGTGTGTGTGTATATACATGGGTTTTTATATTTTGCTTCAATTTTTAGTTTACTCGATACTATTCGTTTTGGTTCAACTTTCAGAAAAACACTGAAATGCTTTATAAAATGCAGCGAGAAAATATTCTTTAAGCAAAACAATTTAGAGAAAAATAGTACATACTTTTACTTTGTGGAAACAATGTAATGTTTCAAGCCCAAAGAATTCCATGATAGTTTTTATTGATTAAGGCTTTACGAAATGGAAGAAAAGAATCACAAAGATGATGTACTGTTTTAAAAATATTATCTGAATGCTATATTAAAAATAGAAAAAAGAAAATCAGTTACCAAATCGTTCTTTCCAATATTTTTCCTTTCTTTGCTTAGGTACTGGAATACACATCGTTTGGTATTTTGATGTTCTCGATTAATTAAAAATTTTGTTGTTTACTATATTTCTAGTTGGTTATTAAAAATAAAATTGAAATTTCTTTTTGGGTTTTGATTTCTTGGCAGTTCTGATTAAAATGCTCCATGGTACTTTGACTTTTGGAATTTCAATTTACTTCTAGTCCTAGAAAGAATATAGTTCAATGATAACCAAAATTTAGGAATAATATTTTAAAAACAAACGGCAGTAATAAAATTTCAGGAGTGCAGTTTTTATAGTCAAATGAAAACCAATATTTTGTGGTCTATTTAATAAAACTAAAGTAATAGTCTATAAGATTCAGAATTTCAAAATATTTCATCAATGATTTCAAGAAGATGCATTCAATTAAAGAAATAAATTCATTCAATTTCGAAAAAAAAAAATGTTCGTTCCATATACGAAAGTAAATTTAAAAAAAAAAAAATTTCTAATGAAATGCATGAGCATATTAAATTTATTCGTACATTCATGAATTCATTCATTTGATTAAGTTTCTTTCATTTCAAAATTAAGTTTATTTAGTAAAATGAACGAATTTATTCCCTGATACAAATGTATTAGCCAACAGAGAAAAAAATGAGAAGTAAAAAATGATTGTTGATGTATTTTCTTTGCACATTATCTATTTCCTTGAGTTCAAGATCAAATTCTAACATTTCGAACAAATAGGGTATATTTTGAAACAATTATTTAAGACAATATATCAAATATTTTCAAATAATTTGTACATTGCGTTTCATGCTTTGTAAAAAGTAGTGTAAAGTAATAGGCGATTTTAATTGCAAGTATGAAAATCACCTTTTGGTGTTTACATTTAATTAATAAATATTAAAACAATGGAGTCATCATTTTGATAAATTTCAGAATCATGTAATTTCAATTAGACTCCTGAATTACATCCATAAAATTTTATAAAATATCTCAAGGAATTATATCTGAGATTTATATTGCTATTTTTCCGAGCAAAAACGAAATGATAAAGACACATGACAATTTATTAATTATTGACAGTATCACTTTTGGAAATTTGCATATGAAATACTGAACTGTTTAAAACTCCCACAAAAGGACGAATTAAATAATGCTTTATTCATAAATAGATTTGTTATAGCATATTTCAATATTTACTAACAAAATGTAAAGTATACTAAATTCGTCATTGTATCAAACATGATACCGTCAGTGATTACCTTAAGATTTGGATTTGTAAACGATACGTGCATGAAATGGCCGTAAGAATTATGCGATTAACTTATTCATAGGGGAGGGGAGGAGTCAAAATGAATAAAGCATTTTTTACATGAATATTGCTTTTCGTTTTTTTATTTATAAATTTATAAATTGGTACTAATGATAAATAATATCTTTTATTGAATAATTGTCACTTTGGCGCGCTTTTTAATTGAAAAATTTGTATAATTATAGTGAATGTTTTAATTTAAAACCTAACAAAAATTTTGATGGAGAAAGTGCTGAAGTCGTTTCACAAGTATTTAGTTCTTTAATAGAGTGATTAAAATTAAAATGTATTAACCTTCTGCAGGTGGAATTCTTCCTCGACTCCGAAATATCGTCTTTCTAATGATTTGAACTTCCGCAATAATATTTATAGGCGCAGATTTTTAGTTACTTTTCTCCGAAATTAGTAACTCTCATTTCAATGAATATAATATTTAGTCGAATTTATTCATTTCAGTTAAATTAGATTGATATCGAACGAAGGCGGAAATTAAATCAGGTTGGGGAACTTCGCAGCATTCATTCAAACATGATCCAGAATGTAGGAGGTATTAAACATTTAAAAGAATATTTTAAAGACATGGTTATATTACGGTCGATAAGCAAAATGATCTTTCTAGCCCTCTCCGAATATTTAGGGAAATAAAAGGTTGTTAAAATTGTTGCAAGTAAGTGGAAAAGCAGAGCATTTAAAGTGAAGACGTTTTATAATAATATTTTCTAGATAAATATGAAACCATTTCCACGGTATAATAAATTTTTATGCCTTTTTTGGCAAGATAAAGTGCTTTGAGATCGTAAAAGCGGTACCGCATGATACAATGTTTGTGCGCTAGTGCTGGAAAATATGCTAATATTTGGTTTGCAAGAACTGATAAAAATTTTACGAGCGCAGAAACTTTATGATTGCTAAATAGGTAGAGATTTTGCTAAATATGAAAGACGAGATAGCGAAGGCTAGCGAAAAAAGAAAGGTTCTTTATGGTAGATGTAAAGAAATGGTTCATGGCTTCAAATGTGTTCTAAAAATTCATTGATTATATCAATGTTCCGAATAAGTTAGAGGCAGAGTTCGGTCGTGTCAATGTGTTTCTCAAACTTTTAAGCTCCAAGTGCATTGTTTGATTTGTATGAGAACATAATTTCGAAATCCCAAGCTTATTGCTAGAAAATGAAATAATTTTTAATCTGTATAAATCTACACAAGGAGAGATATCGACCTGATGTCTATTGTAATTTCAAATCATCTTGTTATGAAGAATATTTGAAAATAACTCATTTTCTAAGGGATTTAATGTGGATCTACCACTTTTATTAATGAGAGACTCAATTCTAATATATTTTCATGGTTAAATCATTTCACGAGTATTATGTAAAGAATGTTTATCCTCTGTTTGCATATCCAACAATCTAAGCAAATTGGAATAGCTCTATTTTTTCATAATATCCGGAGAGTTTTATAAGCGAATTTTATTATGATATCTTTGAACTTCATTATCCAACTATAAAATTATACATAACTGTTTGTTATATTAACTTGTTTCAAAATATTTGGATTGCTTGCTAATATTGCAACGCTAAAAATTTAGCTGTTGGAATGTGAAAGGAATGATTTTTTTGTAAATTCTATCTTTATGATGTCTTCATTCAGATGGCCGATTTGATGAATTCTTCTCTGAGAAATTATAACTGCTTGATGTTTATTACCCTCATGATTGCTAACTTTCCTAACTTAAAGCTCTTCGAGCAAGCTGTGTGCAGCCTATAACAGCGATCCTTGAAGACGAAACTGAGAACTTTAGCTAGACGCACATACACGCTCATACACTAAACTGATGGGGGTTTTTTTTCTAAGCGCATATACGTCCATAGTATTCAAAGGGTTTAAAACTAAAAAAATTCAGTAATACTACAAAGATGCATAATATGTATATCTCAGTTGTAAATATTCATTTTTTTCTTTTCTGCAAAAAGTTTTATGTAAATTTCATGATCATTCTATTCATGCTTTCTTTTATAAATTGTTTTTATTGATATTTAATAAAATAAACGTCAAATAAATATTATAATTTTATTGTATATGTATATATATTTTTGGTTTCGAAAATTTAATTTCAATGATAAACGTTTGACTTTCATTCCATAATATTTAAATAAACCTAATGCTTTAGATTTAAGAAAAAGCTAATCTAATTTTTCTTTTCGTAACATTTTAATTTCTTTTCAACAAAATGCAATCAGAAAAAATTATTGTCATTTGCAAAAATATTCACCTTTGAGATTTTGAAGAATTTCGATATTTTGGAACGTATTGAAAACGAAAACAGCATTTCGGAAGTTATGTCACATTGTCATTGCTTATAAAAATTTAATCCAAATTTATGAACGAGTACAAATCTATATTGAATATTCTTCTTTTCAGCTACAAAAAAAGCTAAAATTTAAGAATAATTTTAATATTTTTGTTACTTTTGAATTTTTAAAGAAAATATTAAATGCACTTTAGTCATTGTGCTTATTTTATCAGTGTTATTAACGAGTTCATTAAATAATTACGTATATTTATGCGCAATTTGATAGCTAACATATGTTAACAACATTATGTTAGTTTTTTACTTCAAATATAACCTTTTCATAGTCGTTTATAATAAATAACGTTTGTAATAAAAAAAATTCTTAAAATATCTGTTATGCATAATTATCATTATTATTTCACTGCAATTAGTTGAAATGCTCTTGATAAAAAAAAAATATTTCTTTCTGTAGCCTAAACTTTTAATCTTTTAATCCTTCTCTGAAAAAGCAATCATTTTTTTTCTTTGGAAAAATGTTCTGACATTTCAGATAACTAAAAAAATTAATTAATGCATATTTTTAAGTAATTAAGCTTCATAAAAAAAAAACTTGAATCCAAGCAAATTTAAATCATGGTCATTTAAGATAAATATTTTTAAAATCTTTATCATGTAATTATACAACTTTCCTGATAAGCGAACTTTTGCTAGTTTTATAAGTCAAGAACAAACGGTTTTATGTCACGAATATAAATAGTGGTAAGTTGTAAACCTTTTTCCAGGCCACACATTCTTAGTAACTTTGATAATTAAAATTCATATAATTAAAAACATTTATCTCGAAGTGTTACGTGCTTTTGGATAACAACGCATTTTGCAAAATTTCAAGACAAGCACGAAACCAGAGTGTAACTAGTTTCAAGATAAAAGTAATTACAGAGGTGAATACACGAAGAAGAAAATTATTTGCGATGTAAAAAGTATAAAATTGTGCTTTAGCTGATAGATATAAACATAATTCTTTTTTCTTTCTTTGATGAAAGGATGAAAAATATTTTTATATTAACTGTTGCGTTATGTAAGGTCACAATAATTATGAATGCGAATACATTATTGCTATATATATATGTAAAATATTTTGTGTGATCTTATGAACTTCGATCACAGATTCACTTACTGTCTACAGCAATCATTTAAAATTAAATGTTCCGCTTTAAAGACACGTGAAGGTTATGCAGTGCTGTTACATGTCTACATTTGAGTAACGAAAGCTGTTGAAAGAGTGATGCCCATTATTTTAGAGGTCATTTTATTCAAAATTGGATAATAATGATAAAGACCATTTCAAATATTCTGTTCAAAGTAGTTTTCAGTATAATATTTTTTGAAAGGAAATAAAGTATTTCGTTTAATCTGTTGGTTCGCCAATTAAGTAGCTACTTATGACATACTATTTTAAATGAAATAATTCTTTTTTAATATTTGTGAGTTCTGCGTTATTCGTAATTGTAAAAACCGATGTAATTTTATTTCGAATACTTTTGTTCATAATAATATTATCATTGAGGTTACTTTGAGACAAGTAATCTCAATGATATATCAATAAATTTAAATGACCCTTTAATATTTTAATAATTTGAGTTTTTGTAATTTTATTCAATTATTGGCTGCGTTCTTATAAAGACAATCGTATATCAAATGAATCATATTATTCTTAATTTTTAAAAAATTCAATTATTTTCCTGCTATATTTCGAAAATGAAAATATATCAGTTTTTTCCCCTTTCATTTTAACCTTATGATATATAATTTTACTGAGAACCTCAAATGCTATTTGCCGAAAACTGTTATTGTTACTAATAATATTTGCTGGATATGTATACTAATTTCGTGTGAGTTTTCAATCAAATAAAACAAAATAATATTTTTTATAATGTGATTTAATTTTATTTATGAAAAACATAATAATAATTTAATGTTTATTAAAAATTAAACGCAAATTAGAAATGAATTAATTTTTAATTAATAATGAACTAAACACATTAAGATTAAAATATATCAAGCCTATTATTTATAGAAAATATTCCTATTTTTAGATATCAACTGTATGCTTTATACTAAATGTTAGTACTAGAAAGGAATGGCATATAAATACCTTTCTACAGAACGTATGCATTCATTTTCAATCTTTGTCCTTTCACATTCAAATTATGACTTTATGCAATTTAGGCATTCAAACAATCATGCTGCCAGGAATGGTATGTACGCATTCTCAGTTGAAATACCATGAATATTTGAAAATACCTTAACGGATCACTTGTTAGTTTTTTTCCTGCACGAATAGAATGAAATCACATTTAAGATGTCAACAGCACCTTTTGTATAAGTGTAATGAAGGGCTGTTTGCGATTTTATTAGATTCTGAAGTGCTAACCTTTTCTTCTGAGTGTCGTGCGATGTGAATAACAACACTTTTATTTGTTTTGGATTATGTATAACACAAATATAGTATCTCATTCGTAAACACAATTGCCACTGAATCAACTTCTATGTTTTTAGTTTGGTGTAAATCAGGGAGAATGGAAGGTTTATTTGTTCTCATTGATCCATTCATGGTTACATTCTTCATCAGCAAAATTTATCTAAGAGTATATGAGGAATATAATTTGTCTTATGTTATGTCCCTTACACCATAAGACAAATCAAGAATACTCATAAGTCCCTGATCGTTCCTACGTGACTTATTCGTTGGCCTTCTAAGTTTAGGATTAATATTCTACATGTAACTTAATTTATTGTCGCAAACAAACCAACATTTTGAGCTATATTTTGCTTTTTTTCAGTATGTATTGTCTGAAATTTAATTTAAAAGTTTTGGCAATATATCCATCTATACATCCCATAAATAGAGAATGGCTGCAAATTTATTCCTTTCTCTCTTACAGGAACTAAATTTCTGGTCATCAAATCTCACAACTTTTGATGTATCAAATAATTTTTGGTAACCAATCTTAGCCCTGTAAACAGCTTGCCTTTGCCTCAAAGGTTCAAAATATTCTTCGAGTCGCATTTATCTGTTTGTGCAGTGAAGGTTCACTTCGATACTGAAACGATTTATCTTTGGACAAATAGACGCTGTCTCTAAATTCAATTTCTTCTGAATTACCAACGTCGCCGGACGATAATTCAGAAGCTTCAGTAATGTCATCTTCTGATTCCGACGTAGTTTCTTCCTCATCTGAAGCAGCTAGTAATATTAATTTCTTCGTCTAATAAATATCTATCTATCATTGAACTAACAAAACGTCACCATTTTAAGTTAGAATTGGTACGAGAATTACTAATATACAGAATAAAGAAATCTTAGGAAAATTTCAAAATTATGAAGCTTTAAAAAAAAACATCCCCTCAAAAAACTATTTAACACTTCCCATTGGCTATGACATTCATGCGTCTCCAAACAGTCTGTGACTAAATATTTGAGAATTCCCTCAAATAATCTTTATCGACTTCCTACTGAATTTAAACGTTTATACATAGAATTTTTTGTTACACTGAACATCCTAATTCCATTTCTAAAATTTTAATTTTTTATGAAATATAAACACAAAATAAATAATATAAATATGCATATTTATAATATAATAAATACTAGTAATTATTATATTTTTAATTTATAATTTTTTTCATATTCTTCAACTTACAAGAGAGAATGTTGTGCTTTTTCGTTTTAAATCAAACAAACCTATTTTAACATAAACGACCCAAAAAATCCGAACACAGTTTGTGCAAACTTTTCTTTTGCGAATAGGCTTATATTGTATAAATTAAATAAAAAAAATGTAAAAATATGTTTATATATATATATATAACCAATCTTAAGTAAGAAAAAGTTTGAAAACGAAACAAAAACAGTTTCGAAATCGCAACTAAAATTTATAACCTATTTAAACTAAAACCAAAAAAGAACTTCATAGTATTTAGAGAGCGCAATTGCAGCTACTTCTAAAACACAGATTAATTGATACAAAAGTATTAGAATCAAGTTAATAGGAAAAACAAAAAATCAAATAAAAATTAAACCAAAAAAAATTATAAAAAATATAAGAAAAGAATCCGGCCTGAAGACTTTTTCAAGGGTCACCCTCAGGCAGGGATTCAAAGAAAGGGATTTTTTCTGTGAGGAAATACAGACATTGTCTAATAATGATTCCTCGTGACCCGAAAATCCCCTGAAATTATGCTCAAGAGATATACCATTTTAACAGAAAGGAAATATAAAACAACAAATTAGAAGAAATTAACCACAACAAAGTAAAAATACAATAACAAAAATAACAATAAAAACAAAAAATGGCACTAAAATTAAAAATTAAAAACGAAAAGGCCAGTACATACCATCAACAGTCAAGGAAACTTTAAACTATCGATTGTGATTTCCAGTTTTTAAAAAACTAGCGATAAAGTATGTAAACAGATGTAGGCTCCCAGCGCCATCTATTGAGTGATCCAATATGCAAGGAAAGTTCTATCTTTATTTAAGCTTAAATAAAAATAGAACTTTCCTTGCAAACTGAACACCTTCTTGAAGCTCCAATGTAATATCCATATTATTATTAATTAAAAAATAAATAGATGTTTGGTCGAAATGGACCAGAAGAGTTAAATATGTTTATTTAATCGTTTGGAATTCCATGTAAAGTCTATTAAAACTGCGCTCATAAAATGATGCTAATAATTTGAAACAGAGTCAATGAATGAATGTTTCAAAATGCAATAAATTCACATGATATATCAGTTACATTGAAATTCTATCTGAAATTATTATTTTAAATTTAACTGCTCGTTACCTTACCCTATTAAATTTCATGCATATGCATGATGCATACGTACCCGGATCATATGAGTACAAATTAACGATTTGTGAGTACCAGTTAACAATTAAAGACGTTTTAATGCTTTCATTTCTGTTGTGCTGCTTTACGCGTAAAAAGTAATTCAATTCAAATATTATAAAGATAATTGATACAATAATTGATGAAAAAGCGAATTCAGCATACTTTGATTAACATCATTTATGCTAAACAAATTCAAGACTGTAAAGCTGATTAGGAATTTTGTAATATTTTTTTAAGAAACTTATAATAATATTTTCAAATGTTTTTAAAGGTTCTATTGCAAACTCGCTACTCCACAGGAGTTAATTCATAAATTAAATGATGTGTTAAATAATCAAATTCATAAATCTAGTAAAGTGTTTAAGTAATCACATTCACAAATTAAATGATGTATTAAATTATAGCATCGACTTAAATACCATGTTCATCTTGCAAGAAGGTAAATGATTTCAAGTAGAAATTGTATACAGAGGTAACAGCAGATAATCATTATTATGATAGCCATGCTGTTTTAACATCAAGTAAATGAACTATAATCCATTATTTCCATTTCATTTTTAAATATACTTTAACTTTCAGCTGACTATTAAGGTTTATGTTTGTGACCGATTGTTAGCACTTTAGAGGAAGTCCGTTTGAAACCTTATCATTAAAATATATTTGAGTCTTATTAAATCACTTATATTCAGTGCAGTTACGTTTGTTAGTGATGCTCCAATGCTCCAATTCTTATTCCATTTCATTTTATTCTAACTTAAATATTGTACCAATTTTACAGACATGAACATGTGACTATTTGTTCTCAAGATAATATGATTCAAAAATAATAACTGATACAATTACAAACATTCAAAAATTTATGTGTAAAATCATGATTAATCATGTGTAAAATATTCCTATTACATGAATATTTCAGTAATTCAGGGGCATTTAATAATGTCACATATTTCTTAGGCATTTTGTATGCTTATTTAGAGAATGAATAATATATATCCGTTTGTATTAATAATCAGCTATTTTTAATGTCTGCCGGTAAGACATACGTTTAGTGTTTTAAAAACCAGAAAACTAATAGGCCTTAAAATGAAAAAAAAAAAAAAATGTAGTTAATGCTTTTCTACGTCCATGTAATAAATATTTAATCTTTAAATGCATACCATGGACTAAATCCTTAATCGATGTAAAAGTATGTTTATATCGCAAAAGAAAAACGACGGAGCAAATGAAATATCTTTCGTACAAGTTTTGTAAATTGTCACGCGATATCTACATCAACTTTTTTACATGAGCGTTAGAAACAAAAAAGTGAACTTAATCTAGAACTATTTCAACTAATTTTTATCATAACCAGAACTGTGCTCAGAGATTTATTTAATGGTTAGTCTGCTCGAAATTGTAGTTATGGTCAAAGTACACCTATAAAATAGTTAATAAAAAGGCAATAATAATATAATGGTATATTTTGAAAAAAATGCTGTAATAAAAAAATAACACTGAGAAAAGAATATTTTCTTATAGTCCTACAAAATGCTAATTTTAATTTTTAAACATGTATCAGCAAAAATAAGCGAATTATGTGCTTATTCGTATGTAAGTATTTTCAATGTGATTAAAACGTTCACTTCATAACGTTTTCCACTAGCAATTATATTCTTGAGAAAGTAAATCTGCAGAGATAAATTTTGCTGAAAAATTTTTTCCTATCTCCAGGCATATATTTAGAAAGAAAGAAAAATATAAAAATAAAGTTTTTTATAAAAAAAAAAAAAAATAATCTAGAACATTGCTTATATTTTTTAGTGGTATCATTTTGGCATGGCTTGGTAAAAAATACTTAATAAAGGAAGAAAAAAAGAGTATTTTTTTAACTTTCAGCGGTAATTGAAAGCGTAGTCTTCTTCAACGTGACCAAATAATAATAATAATAATAATTTTTTTTTCAATACACTAGCACTCAAAAATTAAGCGATAGTCTCATTTTGGTCGAAAAAATTGAATTGTATTATTTTATGTTTATAAAAACAAAAAAATAAAATACTAA
The DNA here is from genome assembly GCF_947563725.1 of Argiope bruennichi. Classification (NCBI taxonomy): domain Eukaryota; kingdom Metazoa; phylum Arthropoda; class Arachnida; order Araneae; family Araneidae; genus Argiope; species Argiope bruennichi. The sequence continues at coordinate 7,460,688 of NC_079153.1, read as the reverse complement.
TACAACGAAAATAAAAGTACAATGCAAAAATAATTAATTTGTTGGAGTATGCAGGAAGAAAAAATGACCAATTGGCAATGTATGTTGCTACAAACCTGTAATTTTGCTTCCCATCACGAATGGTGCCATCTTAAGAAAGACTGTTTTACAGTCATCTGTATTGGATGCTGTCGGATGCCGGAGCCAGTGATCCCAGAGCTTGGCGACTTGCGACGAATTTGGCGACTTTGCTCAAAACTTCGAGAATTTTCTCGATTTGTCCATTAGGAATCGATATAAGCCTGATTGGTCTAGAAGATTCTAGGAACGCCTCCCGTTAACTATAAAAGTCCGGCACTCTCAAGCTGTGGGGTGTCGTCGAGAGCCGTTGTCGTGAATTGTAGTCGGAATCACCGACAAGTAACGAGTCTTCGAGAGGATAGCGAAGAAACAGCGGAGTGCCAGTGTTGTGTGGAGCGAGTGCTGAACTGCTGTGAGCACCGAATTATGTTGCCTACTGTGGAAGCAGCGCCGTATCTTTTGTGTTGTAGCCATTTTGTGAGCAGTAGTTAGTTAGCAGCTAAAGCGAGGAGACAGCGAGAAGTTCAACCGTTGCGGAGAGACCGTAGAGCGAAGCTCCGAGGATCCCCTCTCCTGTTGAATTCTGCCTGGGCGCTTCGTGTGGACTACTGTCTCTTCGTCTCTTCGTGTAAATAAACTGCGTTATGTTCTACTGAGGTCCGTCTGATTGTGTTCTCACACCATATACCCACTATCAAAAGAACCCGGTGGTGAGGAAAAACAGTAACAATATAAATATCCAAATTAGCATTTATGTATCTGCTCAACCAAATCTATAATATATATATATATATATATATATATATATATATATATATATATATATATATATATATATATATATATATATATATATATATATATATATATATATATATATATATAAATATATATATATATATATATATATTATTCCAGTTTGAAAAATGAAAAATGAATTTTCCACAATCAACGAATACTATTTTTGGAATTCAAAAGTAATCAGCAGTATCTCATGTGGGGCAGAGAGATGAAGCTTATTTCAAATGTGCCCGTAATTTTTCTTCCTGAAAGCGTTTGCATGCTTTCTTAGATTTTTATGGTCTGCTTAAAAAGTAAGATGATAAATTATTTTCAGAATACATGCACAATTTTATCTTAATTATCTGTATTGTATCTATTTGTAATTTAAGATATTTACTTATCCATCAGACATCAAGAAACACCTGTTTCTTATAGAGAAATTGAGTAAAAATACCTTAAAAAGTCCCCCAAATTGCTAATGTACACGAAAACTCGGATTTATGAGTATCAATGTAATTACTCTATTCTAAAATCTCAGAAAAATATAAAAAAGTAGGAAAAACGAATATTATACAATCTGAAATTTATTTATACTTTATATTAAAATATAAAATTTTTTTGCCTTCAGAACTCTTTTTTCTGAGTGAATTTTGTACACCTGTTTAATATTTTATTTTTCTTTGACTATCATTTGAAAAGAATAGGTTAAATGTTAAAATAAATAAATTCTTTAATCGGATTTAAAATGTATAAAGAGTACAAATTTCTTTTAAATATTAATAAGCAAAACACCAATAAATGAAATAAATAGAATAATAACAATAGTTGGTATTTATATCCATATTTAATTATTGAATTTTGTCCGAATCTACTGTGGCAACTAATTTTCAAAATAATTGCTTACTATCCATTCAATAGTAGGAGAAAAATATTTTGTGTTTTAAAAGCAGATATTTTTGTAAAACTTAAAAAAAGAAATTTAATATTATTTAAGTAATGAATTCGTAAATCAATTGTAGCATTCATGACCAAAAGAATAATAGAGCATAAATTGAAATAAAAGCTAAGTTGAAAAGAAATAAAAAAATTGTTAAAATTTAAAGTGGCATAACTTCTGAACTTGAGAATAAAATGAAATGTTAGGCATTCACTAAAATTTACGAATTTGTCTATTCAAAAATGAAAGCGACATTTTTTTTCCTAAACTAAATTAAAATAAATTTCGTTAATTAAAAAAATCAAATATTATCTGAAAAATACTGTTTAAATTTTCTGTTATCACAATCAAGCCTATAAAAACGATTTTATTTCAGTAAATGAAGTGCGTTGAAAAACTATAATTATTTAAAATATAAATAAATTCCTAATATGTATTATTTTATTAAATTGCATTTTTAGTACTTCATACAACGTATTTTAAAAATAAAATAACATACTTTTCCTTATTTTGGTTTGTTTGGTTTGTAATGATGGAATATTTAAACGATTTTTCGAATAAAAAGTGATGCTAAAGCTATGAAATATCACATATTTGTGTATCATCTATGGCTATATGTTTTTTTTTTAAATTTTTTTAAACTTAATTATTAGTTAGTTGCCTAATTTAATTATGATTTCTTCAAATTGATTCTACATTATAAGCTGATTGAATTATAAATAAAAGATTAAAAAATACAAAATAAATAAAATAAAATAATCCTAATTTTTAATACATTAAAAATGATTTTAAAATCTTATTTAATTTATTTAGAAAAGCATGCATACAAAATTAACTCAGAAAAAAGAGTTCTGAAGGCAAAAAAATTTTATATTTTAATATAAAGTATAAATAAATTTCAAATTGTATAATATTCGTTTTTCCTACTTTTTTTATATTTTTCTGAGATTTTAGAATAGAGTAATTACATTGATACTCATAAATCCGAGTTTTCGTGCACATTAGCAATTTGGGGGACTTTTTAAGGTATTTTTACACAATTTCTCTATATATAGAAACAATAACAATTTTCTAATTATAATTGTTATTACAGGTATAGCCAACTTCACCGGAAAAAAATTTTATATTTTAATATAAAGTATAAATAAATTTCAAATTGTATAATATTCGTTTTTCCTACTTTTTTTTATATTTTTCTGAGATTTTAGAAAAGAGTAATTACATTGATACTCATAAATCCGAGTTTTCGTGCACATTAGTAATTTGGGGGACTTTTTAAGGTATTTTTACACAATTTCTCTATATATAGAAACAATAACAATTTTCTAATTATAATTGTTATTACAGGTATAGCCAACTTCACCGGAAAAAAATTTTATATTTTAATATAAAGTATAAATAAATTTCAAATTGTATAATATTCGTTTTTCCTACTTTTTTTTATATTTTTCTGAGATTTTAGAAAAGAGTAATTACATTGATACTCATAAATCCGAGTTTTCGTGCGCATTAGTAATTTGGGGGACTTTTTAAGGTATTTTTACACAATTTCTCTATATATAGAAACAATAACAATTTTCTAATTATAATTGTTATTACAGGTATAGCCAACTTCACCGGAAAAAAATTTTATATTTTAATATAAAGTATAAATAAATTTCAAATTGTATAATATTCGTTTTTCCTACTTTTTTTTATATTTTTCTGAGATTTTAGAAAAGAGTAATTACATTGATACTCATAAATCCGAGTTTTCGTGCACATTAGTAATTTGGGGGACTTTTTAAGGTATTTTTACACAATTTCTCTATATATAGAAACAATAACAATTTTCTAATTATAATTGTTATTACAGGTATAGCCAACTTCACCGGAAAAAAATTTTATATTTTAATATAAAGTATAAATAAATTTCAAATTGTATAATATTCGTTTTTCCTACTTTTTTTTATATTTTTCTGAGATTTTAGAATAGAGTAATTACATTGATACTCATAATCCCGAGTTTTCGTGCACATTAGTAATTTGGGGGACTTTTTAAGGTATTTTTACACAATTTCTCTATATGTAGAAACAATAACAATTTTCTAATTATAATTGTTATTACAGGTATAGCCAACTTCACCGGAAGATGAGTTGCTTCAAATACTATGGATAGGGAATAAAAACTAATTTCCTTACTCATGTAAGTATAAAATAATTATTTCTATATTTATTTTAAACGGTTTGTTCGTAGTCAATACTCGAAAACATTTACGATAAAATTTAATAATGACAGTCAGTGAGATTGGGCAAAAAACTTAGCATTTTAAAAAGATGCAGAAAAAAATTCTTTTCATTGTAAATTCTGAAAGAAATTTCTTTAAATTCTATAGAACAAGTCTTAAATAGAGGGACTGGATTATTGGTTATACTTTATTGATAAACAGTAAATGTTAAAAGTTTAACAAAATAAATGTTAAATAAATAACAATGTAAAAAAATGGTTTTAAATCAATGAAAAATCTTTTATTTCCAGATATTTTTTGAACAGAGTTTTCAAATTTCCAAAAAGAAGCTGTGTAAGTAGTATTAATGAGTCATGGACATTTTGAATGATCATGTTCTCGTAATAAATTTTTAATTAAAAATTATGAGAAGAAATGTCTATAAAATGGGTTTTAATTGACATAACAAAAAAATTACAGTTTCCAAAAGTTTTCAACAACTAGAGCAACATTTTAAAATATAGACAGCCAAGAATTATGCTTTAAACAAAACTTGATTTAAAGCACTTACACTTAAAACTTATAAAATTCAATTTTAATATTTAGCTCTTACTTTTGGTCCTACAAAAATATATTCGAATCATATTTAGTAGCTTGCTTTTATATGACAAAATAAAAAACTGAATTTACTGAATTTCTAATAAATTGTTACAGCTCATAAAATATATATAAAAAAAATATCATATACAAATATATAAAAATTAACTAAATAAGACAGTATTTAAATAAACCCTTACTATCGATATAAAAGTTTTGGATTAGGTGAGACTTTTGACAGTAATAAATAAGACCACCAAAGATACACATTCTTAATCATAAAAATTAAAACGTTATGTTAACATAACGTTCCTTTTACGCTAAGTAATTAATATATTTACAATATTTTAATGAATTATTTTCCTGATTAAGAATAATATTGAGGAATAACTTTGAAATTGCATAAAGTATGACTTGACTAATATCAATTACTGATAATGTAGAGGGAAAATTTAAAAAAATTCGAGAGATAACATTTCAGCATTTGAGAATAAGAAATGGTAAATCATTTGGCAGCGGTCTGCCACAAAGTTATTGAAATTTACAGATCTCCAACCACATGAGGTATATGATTAGATGGCGTTAAATAAAAATAGATGATTATTGTTTTATTAAATTATAGGGTAAACAGACACTTGAAATGAGAGATCTGTTTTAAAAAATAGATTATTAACTAATATAAAAATCCTTGTGAAGATGACTTGATATTATGTAAATGGCTTAAAATATTTGAGTATAATATTTGAAAATGCTTAACTTCATCATTAGTTGGTATACCAAAATATTGCGGAAAGATGAAATTGATATAATATACAGCAACAAAACAATTTAATATACTTATCAGTCACACGAGAGTTCTTGAATTATTTTTATGGTGACTACAATAAATTCAACTCTAAAAAACTTTTGTGTCAATTGCTAACTGTCAGGAGCACATGTTTTTGTAGAAAGTTAGTAAAGAAACTTTCATTCAGTTGAACTTCTGAATATTTAATGTTAGATAATTTACAAAAGTTCGAGATAAATGTAATGGTGCCACTGATTCAAGTCTGTTGCAGGAATTCAAAATGTATACAACTGTACAAATATGTCTAAGGTCTTTACTATCGGCATCGCCATCTCGTTTCTTCAATTATAACGTTGCAATTTTTTCTTAAAGTTTGGCAACAGCATAGTTAAAATAGAGTAGCTATCTTAAAACATGGCTTTCATGCTTTGCCTTACACGCTTTTACGCTATCTGCATTTTGTGTTGCCGGCATCCCCCAAAGGCAAAAGCGTGTATTTGAAGTTAGAAATTTTTTAAAAAGCTTGTTATGTCGCCTTTTTAAGGAGACTATTTTTGTGAGTGGGCTCACGAGTTCTTGGTCGTAGAAAAGTTGTTTAATGGTGACTTTCTTTTTTATTCTTCCTTCTGGCACTGTATTATTTTTAACGTAAGATATATCTTAAAGAGCAGCGCATAACAATTCGGCCAGAGAAAATGCGTTAATGAAATCTTTCGTTACTTCTTTATTTCTGCTTTTCTTTCTCTTCACTTTCTAATTATAATGTTTCTTACTTTTCATAAATTAAGCTGAAAAGCGGAGAAGTAAAGGAGAAAAAAAAACTGAAAATGGGGATTGTGGTGTCAGTTTGCATTCTTAAAAGATGTTCGAAAATATAGAAACGCTACTATTTTTATTTTAAAGCTTCATTATCTTTGCAGTATTGAAAATATTTCCCAACATATTTAGAGAACCGTAGGAAAAAAGATAACAAAGTGTATTTATGCCATATATTTTTTAAAAAGTGCCCTTGTTAATTCAAATAAAAAGACAGATTTTTCTTAGGAACTTCATTTATCAGTTTTAAATGTACTCATGACGAATTTTTAAACTGGTAAAATATAGAGGTTTTATTCGTTATAAATGTACAATTTTATTTTGTTCTGTGATTTTAACAGCATGAGGAAGAACTTTTTTTAAATTAACAATAATAATTAAATTCTTAGTCAGAATTTGAAACAATTGCTTTTTAGAAAGGATGTTGTGAATTCAACATAGCAGAATTGTCTTTCAATTGTACACACGTTTCCAATTTCTAATTATCTAAACATTCAATCCCTTCATGGCATAAATAGCTCAAAAATTCAAAATATTAAAATAGTATTAAATTTTGGGTTTAATTACTCGTCTTGAACAATTTAAACTTCTTTTTTAACCAATGTCATTATTTTAAATAAATATGAATATTACCAAAACACCTTTGAAAATTTTAGCGTTTTATTACGGAGGAAAATGACTATATTCGTTCAGGAACTATGAACGAAAATGGAAGTCTAGTTTATACAACTCTTTAAAAAAATTGTTTTTAAAAGCAACTTTTAGATCACTAATAAAAGTTTAAATTATTCCATTATGGGGAGTCTAAATAATTTATAAAAAATTTATATTCATATATAATATTATCTGAAAATATTTAGAAACATAAAATAATTTTTATCGATTAAATATCCTGTACAAGTCAATACACTCCATATTACTGAATTATTTCTCTAACTTCATATGAATGATTTCTTTAAATTTTTCCATTGCATTCCATTTATAAACCTCATTTTCAATACGGAACCGGGGTTTCGTTTCATATCTTCCATCAGAATTAAGATTATGTTTCTTCTGCGAAACTAGGGACTTCATTTCAAATTGCACTATCCACAACGCTTGAAATGGCTTTAATAATATTTAAATTTTTCTCTAAATATGTTTTGCAAACTTGGTTTTGTTTTAAATGTGACTGGTTTTTGCCTTCAATGCGCCAAGTCATTTTATAACCAAAAACAAAGCGCCATTCTCTGAACACTTGTATTTCAAAAATTCCTCACCATTTAACGAATATTGAAATTTCTGAGAGAAGATTCGGAATCCAGTTTCAAAAACTTTAGTACACCTTGTTTGATTAAAGATAGCAACACTTAGCAATGATCTTATCTTAAAGTAAGAGTCAAATTAACTTCAGAATGATTATGGTTACATTTTAGGGTTAAATAATGTAAAAATTAATTTTTGTAAAGACAATGCAATAATCATAATTTCTGGATAAATATGAATGTATGTTCTGGGAAACATGAAATTTTAAAGAAAATAATTTGCCTATAATTTTGGAAGATGGAAATAAAAAATAAATAATAAAAAAGACAGATTATAATTTCTGGTAAACTGAGTTATTTACATTTGCACTAAAGTGATTGTGACAAAGATTGATGATTCTATAATTAAAAATACAAAGTTAACATATTTAGCTTGAATTCTTTTCATGCATATAATATTTTCTAATAACTCTAATATGTGAAAATTAAAAGAAATCTAAAATACCTATTTTTTTAAATTTAATTTTGTTTAATTAAAACATCAGTCAATACGCATCTTATTCTCAAATATTCTAGGAAACACATTTCTTTTAATATACATAAATTAATTTTGAAGCTCATTCCTTGATGCCAAGCATACATAAATAAAGTCGTTTATTTGTCTTAAATATATATCGCAAGCTTAAATTTTTTCGTAAAAGATGATTTAATATCCCATAATTGTCATTTTAATCCATTTAAAAAGTAAAAAAAAGTCTTTTAGATATAACTCGGCAGGAAAAATCAGAAAAGAAGGAAGTTGATTAAATTTTCTCTGACATGCTCCATTTTGAGGTTTCATTTCGATATCAATTAAAGAAATTCAAGGGGAATGAAAATAGCGGTACATTCTTTTGTCCGCTCCGAAATTAATAACTCGCAAAGAATAATTCAACTTCCTTTCCGACCTAGGCAAAACGATTTAAAAATACGAGAAAATTAAAAACGACAAAAGGTCGAAAATGACATTGGATTTAGTTCCAACGGCAGTTAAGAGGGGAAATACCAAATAAAAGTTCTATTAAAACAGCGGACGGGAAACGAAAGATTAACACTAAATTAATCATGCTATTTCAAACGGAGAACTGATCCAAAACAAAAACATTAAACGTCCTTTGAATGAAGAGAGATTCATTTTTTCGTTTGCATATTAAAGATTTACTGAGGGAGTTTTGTTTAAGTAAACCATTCCCTGGAAAATGATAAATAATGCATTCGCCCAATTAAAAACAAAAATAGTTTTCCTTCTGTATATGAATGACTCTCTTATTTTAAAATGAAAATTAAAAATAAGATGGAGGGAGTTTATTAATTGCGAAAGTATATTATAATAATAGAATGCTGTTAATGAGCATGCATCATCTAATTTAGTATTTTTTATGTCTTTAAAAGCAGAAATTTCATTTTTGAAAGTCGGGGAATCAGAGCACATAAAATGATTTATAATCTACAAAAATGTAACGGAATAATGAAGTCACTAATAGATGTCTTCACTTCTTTCTTCAATGAAATGATTGTGAAAAATTTGATGATTATTCATTAGCTTTTAAAATCATTTCCAATTAAGAATAATTTTTTGAATTTTCTCTGCGACCTTAAACTCACCAAAAAAATGACGGTAATCAGAGAAAATGATTGCCATTTAATTGTAAAATGTTTCCTTCTTCACATTCATTTCTTCATACAAATATATTATATAAAAATAATTAAAGGAAATATATTTTGTGCTCAATACAATTATTCTTGTGTGCTAATTTTTTAAACAGAAATGCATCGTATTTTTGCACATATGAGTAGAGTAAAAAAATAAGATCTGGATTGCAATGTAATTAGTATAACTATCAGAAATGTTTGCGAATTTTCATTAACCATTCAAATTTAATTATAGACATTTACCACTAATACTTTTTAATTACTACTAACATTTCTAGAGTTATTATGGTAAAAAATTCATTTAATCCAGCGATTCTCAACCTGTGGGGCGCCCCCCACTAGGGGGGCGCGAGAATATCCAAAAGAAAATATTATTTAAAAAAATTGATTAACTGATTAAAAGGAAAGCACACATACACATAGAACGCAAAATACATTTTGACATATTTAATAACTTATTAAAGTAAAACAACTTACTAAATCAAAACTTACTTAATTAAAACGTACTAAATTTAATAATTATTAGTGACTTCCTTGGGCCTGTCTTGCAGAGCAAAGTTTTTCGAAGGAAGGCTTAATATTAGAAATAGTCACTCTCAGTTCTGTTTATATATTTAGCCGAGATCTATATTTTGTCTTCAAAGAAACCACAGCAGAAAATCCAGTTTGACAAAGGTAGGATGCTGAAAATGGTAATAGAATGTGAAATGCCCTTGTGTTTAGTGCAGAAATGTCATCCTCTACTCCTGTCCAAAATTCAAATAGTAATTTATTACTAAATTGTCTTTTAGTTCCGCCACTTGTCGTGAAGTCTATGAATTTTTCTTCCTCATCAATTGAGAGTCTTTCGGGAGTTTTATGAAATGGATCACTAACCCACTCGTAACTTTCTATCAGTTTGTCGTCAGCAAGAAAATACTTTTTAAAATTCTCGTCAGCAAGGCTAAATGATTTTCAATAGTTAGAAAAATAACTTTTACATGTTTTTCTTCAGCCTTGTAAATTTCAGTACAATCATTTACATTTGCAAACATTGTTAGGTTTTTTTTTTTTTTTTTTTTTTTTTTTTTGCTTTAAATTTCTGCTCCACAATTTCAATTTTCTTCAAAAAGCATTAACTTTATCACTCATATCCATCATATATGTATTTGCTCCTTGGAGTTCAAGATTCAAGTTATTTAATTTCTCGAATATGTCGAACGAATAGATCAATTTCATCACAAATAAACCATCGCGAAAATTCTCGGCCTCCAGTCTGTTTTCTTCTTCTAGAAAAATGCCGATTTCTTCTCTTAATTCATAAACACGTTGTAAAAATTTCACACATGATAACCATCTTGCCTCGCTATAAAATGATAACGCTGAATGTACAGAACCTATGTCTTTACAAAATGCGGAAAAGATTCTCGATTTCAGAGGTCTCATTTTTATATAATTTGCTACGGTTACAACCGTAGTTAACACAATATTCAGACCAGGACTCATTGCTTTCGAAGCCAAAGCTTCTCTGTGGGTCATGCAATTTGTCCAGACGCACAGAGGCGATTTTTGTTTTACAAGTGCTTGTATAGCTTGGAATCTTCCAGACATTGAACGAGCACCATCGGTACATATTCCGACGCAATTTTTCCATTCTATGTTTGCCTATTTCATGAAATCATTTGAAATAACAAATAATGCAAGCGCTGTTGTTTTTGAGTTGCAGAAATGTAGTTTTGTTTACTATTAGTTTGCAGAAATTATTTATTATCATTATTTAAATCATATTTAAATCATTATTTAAATAATTATTTAAATCATTATTTTACTATTGGTTTGCAGAAATGTAGTTCTACTACTGACATATTATCACAAAATCTTACATAGGCAATTAAATAAGCATCTTTATTACTATCTAATGCTTCATCAAGCTGTAATGAAAACAATTCGTCACGCAGCTTCGAGAAAAGCTGACACTGTACATCTTCAGCTATATCACCAATTCGACGAGCAACAGTATCATTTGAAAGAGGTATGGACTGCAATTGTTTTGAAAAAATGATCTCCAAACATAGTTTCTACAATCTCAATTGCTGCTGGCAAAATAAGCTCTTCACCAATGGTGTGAGGCTTTTTTATACATCTGGCTATTTTATATGAAACTTTGTAAGATGCAATTAAAGTTTTTTTATTCACAGACAAAGTTTCTTTAAAAAATGATTTTTGCTTTTTATATGATTTTAATTTTAATTCGAAGAATTCTCTGGGTTTGTTGACGTACTCACTATGAAGCGTTTCCAAATGTCGTTTAAGTTTATTAGGTTTCATGCTGTCTGCGGCCGCCAACATTTTTGAGCAAATGATACACAGGGGCTTTTCTTCTTCATTTACTTCAGTACTGGTATATCCAAAATTTAAGTATTAAGTATACTTGTTGATGTCTGATTGTCATCTAATGTTCAATTCCGTTAAAAATTTATCCATGAGTCTGCATAAATCTGCTGTCGTGAATATTTAATATTGTGAATTGCAATTAACATGAAAACATATACAACATACACATTCACGATATATTCGATAGCGATAGAAGGATCGACTCGAATGAGACTGGCTGGAATTGAAACTTGCGTTATCGAACATTTTCTTTGTTCATATGAGAAACTATTTGCACTGCGCATGCTCGAGGTGGCATCGGTCGTGTGGATTCCCTTACACAAACATTACTTATTTTTTTCTCTTTTGTTTAGTCATGTTTCTGTTTCATTTCTTTTATTATTTATTATTCGAAAAAAAAATGTTTTCCCAGTTTCTAAATTTAGGTCACCCCGTCTAAGTTAACTTTCATTAACGAATTTTTCTACTTTCATATTCTTTTAGTGTTATTCCCCGTTTGGCTCTCATTTCAAATGTAATATTTAAATTTTTACGCTTTCATTCGTTTTATCTGTTAACCGCCCGCATGGCAAAATGCAAATGTAGTTTCTCGCCAACGTTGGCTCACTTTTACTCTTGTTTTGGCAGTTAGTTAAAAATAATTTAAAAACAGAATCCAAAATACTCAATATACTTTATTGTTGTATACATTTTATTGTAATTATAGCAGGTGTAGGGGGCGCGAGGAAAATTATGATTGAAAACTGGGCCGCGAATCCTGAAAGGTTGAGAAACGCTGATTTAATCAATTTAAAGTTCTGAGTCTAATAATTTCTTGATTAGAATACATTTAATTTATCTAAACCATCCCGAAGGCCAGTAATCATATTTATCATGTTAGTTCCATAACTTCATAAACAAAACAAAAAAAAAGTCAAATTTGCAATGATAAAAAATAAAATAGGGTTTTCATAAGAACTCCAATAATTTCAAAATAAATAAAAAATGTGAATTACTAAAATAGAACATTTCCAATAAAATTAGTAAACCTTTCTGCAAATTTTATCAAGTTTTCTAATGTAGAAAATTCAATAGATAAATTTATATATATATATATATATATATATATATATATATATATATATATATATATATATATATATATATATATATATATATATATATATAATCTTTTAGTTCATTATAAATTTCAACAATAAAGCATAGAATAAAATTCCACTGAAACAATGTGTTCAAAAATGTAAAATTACTTTTTTTATATCACTTGGCAAATAAGTTCATTATTTGTGTTGTGCACACTAAGAATTTTTAATTGGATACAAGCTTATTCATTTTTACTTCACCTGAATGACACATTTAGAGATAATCCACTTTGAATGACAATTTATTTCTTCAGATTTCAAAATGGAATTCATTCGATGCAAAAAGGCGAACATTTCCAAAACAGCAGCAAAAGAGAGTGAAGAGCATCTTGCGTGTAATTGAGCATTATTTTCTTATACGCAAAAAAGAGTAGTTATTCCACATATTTTGAAGAGCACGGTGAAAACATCCCTGGTAGCATATATATATTTCAAAATATTGTACATTTAAAATATTGAATAATATAATGTAATATCGCAAAATAGTGTGCAAATTTGTGCAATAGGTTGTGCGGTAAACTGTAAAGCTGCATGTGAGATCCATTGAAACAAAAGAAAAAAGATAGCTGAACAGAATGAATCAATTTTTTAAAACTTGCGAGTGGTACAGTTGGTTTTACTTTGCATCAGATTTATCCAGTTTTTGTGATTTCTTTGATGAACTAATAGAATAATTTTCTTTAAAACAAATTTTCATTTTCCTTCTTTACAGTCAGGTTAGATGTTTCCACTTTTAAATGATTTAAAAAAAAATAATTTTCCCCAATTTTGAGAGAAAAAAATGAACACAGTTTTAGTTTCAAATTTAAAAAAAAAGTGCGAAAAGGCATCTAAGTTTTGTGAGTGTTCGAAATAGAAATTTTCCTAAAATAAATTCCGACTTGACTTTCTTTAACTTTTGTTATTATTCATACTATATAAGCAGATCAAAATTAGACGAAGTAACTGAATTGTAAAATACGCGACATAATTCAAAATCCAATCATCTGAGAATTTTATTTACAGTGCTTTATGTTTGAATTAAAGTTAAGAAAATGTGAAGAATGCGGATTAATCTTAAGAGAACAAATAAACTGTGTTTGTTGCACATGCAAGCAGAAACAAATGAAAGCATGTTAATAAATATGCAAATATCAAATCATCTTACTCTAAGAGTGTAAATTGTACAGATTAATTATATTACAAAAGTTGAGAATTCAAAAATAATCATATTTATGAAGTAATGTTATAGAACAAGAATCAATATTTAAAAGATTCTTAAAAATTACATTCATTAATAACAAAAATTTTTTAGAGAGTTATGTATGTGAATAACCTCTTTCAATTCTACGTGAAATTTTTATTCTGAATTATTTGCCTGGAGTTTTTTAAGTGGGTCTCCATCAACTTTTAACATTGGAAATAACAGTTCTACAACAGTTATTATTTCTAATGCGGAGAAACGAAGTGGCTTTAGCTTTCAGACATCACAGTTGATTACTTAATAGTCCTTTACCACTTGACCTACCAATTTATTTAACCCTCTAATTTGATGACACATCTTAATGAAGACATTTATTTTCGTTTCAATCCATGTAAGAAAGTGTAGTCACTTAAATGGGTTAAGGCGTCTTTTAAATGTATTGTTGCCTTGACTTGTTTACAAATTTAAATATTAAAAAAAAGTTATTTAATACACTAATCGGTTTCTTCCTTGTATTTGAAGGTTTACTCAATTATTCATTTCTTTTTGATGAAAACTTTTATCGTATTTCATTCCTAAAACATGTTTTAGACATTAATGAAATATAAGAAAATTGTCAGTAAAAAAATCTGCCATTTTAGTAAAATTTATCACTTTTGTGTAAAATAATTCACTACTGGAAAATTGTGAAAAATACTTACTTTTTACTTGTGTAAAGTAATCCAAGGCATATTTTTTATAAAAAAGAAAAAAAAATGAGAAGTGGGAATTTTGAGCTAAAATAGTAAATTAAACAATTGATAATGTTGGAAAGCATCGAAAGTTTCGTCATAAGCAAAATGCAAGATATGAAATTCTAGAAATTTTAAGAAGAAACATTGTAAATGAAAGAGACTGTGAGAAAAATATTTAAGGTTAGATGAAAATGAGCTTTGTTTTTCCTTAAATATGTATTCTTTAATAAGGATTCCAAATGAAATTTCCTCTCTATACAGAATATTTTTGTTGTTTCTAATGGCACTTTGCAAGCTCGCTGACGAACTGTGAGCGATTTAAGTCGAGTGGGCTGTAGCTTCTGAGGGCAAAGGCCCCTGAGCATACGAGGGCATCAGTCTGACTTCTAGCTCATATAAAGATGAAACACATTCGTTGGCACAACTCCTTTACAAAGGGTTCTTTCACACACCTCACAGATAGAATACAGTGTAGAGAGAAGCCATACCCGAACCACTGCTTCTTCATTAAAGCAATGTAATTATTTATATGATATATAATTCAGCTACATATTATTGTGTTTTTTATTGATATTGTGCAAAAATTAATAGAAGTTTGATTTTTATAGCATAATGTTCAAAAGCATCTATAATGAAATGCTGCAATTCATAATATCATAATTTTCGAACTCATGGTTCTCACACCATTAACTGTTAAAAAAAAGTAACTGAAAATAATCGGAAAAGTATCAATTGCTTTTTTGAAAATGGTTTGCTTTGATTTCGAAGACTTTTTTTTTAAATGTGCAAACATAAAGTAAACTAGTTTATGAAATTTCATTATAAATGCATGAAATAATGAAACAAACATGCAGCTGAGAAATAAATTTAGCATTTGATGAAGGTTTCCGATAAAACAAAAAAAAGTAATAAAGCATTGCAAGAAGCTTTTATTAATAGAACTATTAATTTTCTGTTGTAATATGCATCATGGTTATAGAAAAACCAATGATACCAGTCCTAATAACATTTAGTTTTAGCTAAAATCTCTATGCCAGAAACTCTAATAAGAAATGATTATAATTAAATTGTTTTTGAAAAACTTCTACTAAAAATTCAATTTACATTATTTTATTAACTTTAAATAATATTACGAAAGTTTAATGGAAATAATAGAATTAATATATCATTATTATAAAACTTAATATATTTCAATTATTCATAATTAAAATTATAGCAAGAATTATTATTTTCATAACATTATATCAATATTCATTTTATTAAAATAATTAAATTATTATACTTTTATTTATCTTAAATATTAGTTTGGGATGTAAAATACCTTGTTCTTTATTGTTTCATAGATATAATGCCTCATTATTTTATGAGGCATTATATCTATATATATTTAATTTATATAGATATAATAAATTTAATATATTTTTGTTAAAATTGGAATTTTTCACGAAATAATTTTAAAAAAAAAGTATAGCTTAAAAGTACATTGTTGCTTTTTTAACATTTTAACGAAGTGTACTTTACAAATAGAATATTCCAAAGATTGCATAACAATTTATTTGGTGATTCTTAAGGTCTCTAGTTCCTTAATCATTAGACATAACTCTTTCATATGATATTATTTTTTATAATTTGTTTCTCTGTGTATATCATTTTCTTTCAGAAAAAGTTGAATCATGATATTTTGGCAGAAACTTTCAGAAACAAAATTTTAAATAATTAATTCACATTAATGATTAGTTCCCTTTTTAAATTAAAGCATATCTTATGTATATTTCGGAATATTATATCGTGTTACGCTCGATAAATATTTATAAATATTAGTTTATGCCTGTAAAGGATTATATTTAACTTAATTAGTGTTTTGCAAATAAAGTTCCATGAAATTCAATCACTTCTGTATATTCTAGAAAGTAACAAAAGATTGGCCAAATTATTGAATCAGAAAGTCGGGTTTATGGATTGGAGTGCCAACGTTGCAGTTTCATATGTTTCATTAAACTGCTGATTCAGCTTCTCTACTTCGTTAATTGGGTGGGGGAAGATTTTAGAAAAGAGGCGTACAATTTCCGGCCGTGGCTGTAATTAGTTACGTCTAAATGAGTCCCCCTTTCGCCTGGAAAGAACAAAAAGTTTTCCAAAGGTAAAGTGATGCAAATATTTTCTCATATGATTTTATATATTTACTTAAGGTATTATGTAAAATTTTGTCTAATAAATCACAATTTAGTATGAATACCTTAATTAGAGATTCATAAGACATCATGAAACTTTATCAGAAGGTAATTCTTATTGTTTTGGATTTATAATAGAACAGAAAATTTTCTTAATATTATAATATAAATCGTTTATATTTATTTATATTTTAAGACCTTATATTGTGTTTAAATATATTTCACACATACATATTTTTTTTAAGAACATTTTAAATAAAATTTTAAAAACTCAATTAATCCGTTCATTCATTGGACATAAATACCAATTCATATATGAAATCTAAATGCCTATGAGATTTAAAAGTAAGATAACAATAAGATTACTTCATTTTCATATCAAGCATAAGTGCTGGTATTAAAAATTTGAAGATACTTTTTTTGAAAATCAGTATTTCAGTAATTAAATTTGAAAGTTGAATAGCTAATATGTTTATGTGTTAAGGTTTCCAAGTAAATATCTAAAAACGTGATAAATCTGAGTATGTACTGCAAGCAAAAGTTAACTGAAGATATCAATAAGAATATAATGCCATATTCATGCCTTATCTAAAAACTAGGAAACAACTGAGTATTAAGTAAAAAAGCAGCGATTTTCGTCGTCATTTTTTCATTCACGAAAGTAGTAAATTCTTTTCTGATATAAAGTTAGCATATTCTTATTTTCTTTATCCCATTACGTTTACGTTAATCATTAGAAATAATTTTCCCAAATAACACTTTTCGAAATATTTTTATACTTAAATCAATTTTATAAATTTGCGCTTTATTTTCCTAAACACGCTTTGTTAAAGCTTTATTATTATTATTTTTTATTTAGCGTTTGTTAAAATGCAAACTTAACATCGTATTTCATGCATCTGTTACAATAATATTAAATGGACTATTAGATAGCAAATAATTCTCAGAATATCACAATAGAAGGCGTGAGTAATTCAGATGTTCATGGATGATAAAAGGGCCTTTTATTTCTTTAATATGATTCTTATGTTTAGAAGTAATAAAATAATAAAGAAAAATAAACATTTGCTGAAATAAATTTTATTTAAATATTAAAGTTATTAAAAATTTAATTTATCTATTATGTATTATACATAAATATATTAATTTGAATAATTTTATTATATAATAATTGAAATGTTAAAGAAATGAAAACTTAAACAAATAAGGAAATATTATTCTATAATATATTCCTCGTAGATAAAATATAAAATTGTATTCACATCTTTCGTTGTTGCCAAACGACATTAAAAGAAACCTATAATTTTAAAAGTAATTTAATTTTGAATCTTTGAAGTATAAGCAATGTTCTATTAAAAGATACATCTCGAAAAGTTAAGATCTTTAATTATTAAGTTGTCTTTAATTAATTGTTTTGCATGCTTTCTAGAAAACTACCTGTTTTCTTAAGCTTCAAACTATAGCTTGCAGAGCATCTTAAATTCTTAAAACTAAAATAATACTCCAAGCAATTTAGAATTCCATCAGTTTGCTTATTCGTTGACCTTAAAAGCATATATTATAAACATTGCCAGATTCCAAAAGGTTTACAATTGATCATCAGCTATTATGCAAAAAATAATTGAAATAATATTAATAAAATATGATTATCAAAGAAAAAATTCGTTTGCTTTTACTTTTTAATAATATTTGAACAGAAATAAAAAAAATAGTAGTTATAAAATTTCTGAAAAGGAATCGTCTGCTAAATGTCAATTAACAGATTTAAATTATGATATTTACCGAACAATTTGATTGTTAATACTTAATTTTCTTTATTAATTAAATAATAAGAAATAAAAGATACTTAAAATGTAAAGATAACTTCGCATCGTACAATTTTGTCCTAAAGATGATAAAAAAATATTGAATTTTGTTATAAAAAGACATTTCTAATCTTAGATTTACAGAACATTTCTCTTCAAAGGAAGTTTTGTTAAAATACACATGTTATGGATCTTTCTAGATATGAGTTCCTACTACCTTAATCGGATCTTCGATTGAAGATAAGCCTATCTTTTTATCCTTTGGCTACAGCTGAAAAGTTCAGAAATAGTTTTAATCTCATCGGAAAGGCAATTGCAAGTTCTCACATTGAAACTGTTTCCTCATATCTACTTTTAAAGATTTAACACTTGATACTCTTTCGTTTTTTATACTTTAAGGTTTAACAATTACCAATGTAAAGTTTATATGTGATAGAAAAAAATATTTTAGAGATTATCAGAATTTTTTTTATTTTTATTTTTGAAGCATATTGATATAAATGAAAATCTAAAGAGAAAATAGTCTACAGTGCAAAACTAGTTATTAAAGATTCTCCTTAAATCTAGTATGAGTTAGATCATAAAAAAAATTACAATATAATAATAAATTATTATAAAAATTTTAGGTTCACTTTTCAATGAAGTTCACTTTTCTTTTAAATGAAATATGACAATTATTGATTTATCGTTGATTATTAAATTTGAATGTTGCTCATAATTTTATGAAATTTTAGTAATTCAGTAGATTTAGTAATTCAGTAGTAGTATTGTATTGTGTGGAAGTAGCGTCATTTAGAATAATCTTGAATCTATTGGACTGAATGTCCAATTATTTTGCATAATTTGTTATCGACATATAATAGTTATAAACAATCTAATTATAGTTAATATGTTTAAAATAAGATAAATCCAATACTTATGGAATTTTGTTAGGTAATAAAGGCTGATAATTTTAACTAACATGCAAAATCCATTTTGTGATGAATCAAACGAGTTTTATTTCAATAAAAATATAAGTATCAAGACATTTTAAAATATTTGTTATTTAAAAATATTAAAAGGGAACAGAAATGTCAATTAAAGAATGTTTGAAAATGTTTTCAATTCGCAGGAAGCATATTTTTATAGAAATTTGCAAATGATATTTCATCTGAAATGAGTTTCAACGTAATATTTCTTTGAAAACCTATCATTTTTCATTTACTCAGAATTGTTTTAGCAGCATATTTAGAATAAAGGATTTTTGCCCATGTACTTTCAGAATCCTTTGACTCTTTAAAGATATTGAAACTTGATTTAGATATTAAAATTCTAAATTCAGATACTTTATTAAAGACTTAAGAGTAATTATGTTATATAAAAGTACAATTCCAATGTAAAGTTTAAAGAAAGAACCTTTGCTGCTCAGATTAATTCCGAAAAAATTATAAAATGTCGTATTTTTTACCAATGAGATATTATTATGTTTTTAATATCTTTTTTCTTTTGTATATATTTATCAAATCGAAATTTAATGCATTTTGATGTTTTATAATCCATCGAATCCAAAAATACCTTTTTCAGTTTTACCGGTATTTAAATACCTATACAATGCAAATTTTATCTTTTGTATTTAAATGAACAAAAATTCCCAAAATACAGAATAAATAGATAAAATGTAGAATCTGGTCTTTGAGCTTAAATCATTGATATGCGGCAAATTTTAACACACACATTCATCAATGGTAAAACATATTAAAAAAAACTTTGATTTGTACATTGCTCTAAATATAATCTCCAAAAATTTCCATCTTTTTAGAATTTTTTTTTTAAACTTTCGCTTTGCTTATTAGGATTAATAAAAATATCATCAATGATTTTTATTTTGCACATTATAAGCCAAATACAAGGAAAACATTGTATACATTTTTACACAATGAATTTACTACAATGTCACTTTATAATTTATTGTATTTAAAAATAACTATAATTTTCTTAAAAAATCTGTGAACAAAAGAAGAAACCAAATATTAATGAAACCAGCAATTTTATAAACATTTTAAGTTGTATATTTTTAAATACGGTTTTCTAATGAATAATACACAACTAGGTTATAAAAATAAATTATTAAAATCATAAAAATGTAACTGTGCCACTAATTAATTTATTTCCGTATATTTGGAGCAATTTTTATTGGTATCATTCCAGAATAGTCAATTTTATAACAGATTAATTTCAAAATTTTGAATAAATTTTAGGTGATAATTTTATGGACGAATTCCAGTGAATGACACCCGCATTTAATAAAATATTATTTTCATAACTATATTATACACTTGTTTAAATAAATTATTTAATTTTTTTTAAGTTAAAGCAATTTTTTTTAAATTTCGTTTTAGTTTCTTTTTATCTCATACGTATGCATTCAGTTTTATTTTATATATTTGGAATAAGAAGTGAATTAATATGTTTTGCTTCCTGACAATTATCCGCATTGCAAAATATCGGATTCTCTTATGTGAGCAGATGTTTCTTCACTGAGATCGAGAAAAAACAGTTTCATCGATTCATTTCGATGTCTAAATATCGTGATCAGAGTCACGCTAAATGCTACTTAAATGAAATGAAAGTTCTTTGATCAACAAGACATGTTTTTATATGGTTTTTGCAATATTTACGCGAAATATTGAGTTTATGAATATATATATATATATATATATATATATATATATATATATATATATATATATTTGATTTTACGAAACGTCATAAAGATAATAATTTGCAAAACTTCGTATAAAAGAATAAAATTACAAGCCATTTGATGAGATAATATGTAAATTAATCAAAAAATTTAAGTAATTAATGATCTGATTAATAATATCATCAAACATAAAAATCGAATATAGATAAATTTTATAGAAATATTTCTGGAATTATTGTAATTCCAAAACCGTGCAATAGCTCCTTGATACAAAATGATCTTTTGGTTTTAAAAGAATTGATTTTAAAGTATCTCGATTAAAGTTATAAATGCTGCTAATAGTTGTTCATCTTCTTTTTATGATTTTGTTGCATTAAATATGTTATGAATACTCACATAACTGCAAGATTATGTGTTCAAGATTTTGTAAGTATTCGTAACAAGTAAGGGAATATTTGGAATCTTTATCAATCGAATTATCTTTCTTTATAAAATAGAAAAAAATTACCATCAAAATTTTGAGTGTTTTTATTATATTTTTCACACTTTTAAAGCGGCTGTTGAAAACAAATTGTATATATTTGTAGCTGCATACAATAGTTACAATTCTTACAAATAATTATTTAATACCTTGATAGCGTGACTTTTATTTAAGAGACTAGCACTATACTATACCATTTGTGATTATTATTTATATTTATTTGGAAGCCCTTTCCTAAACGATATATTTTCTTAAAATTTTGAAACTTATTTCTGGATTTACCATAAAATTTTGAAATTCATTCCTGTACAATATATTATTTTCAAATTTTCAAACTTAAATAGATTTTTAAAAATCCTAAAGGAAATGTTGCATATCAATTCATTCATAAGAATTTCTTTTTTTCTTCAATTATTCAAATTTTCGATTCTATACTAATTGAGTATCTTAAATTCATTTATCGGTAATATTATGCTGTAATTCATAATTTTTCTTTCAAAGATAGTTTATGTAGAATATTGAACTTAGTTTTTAAAATAAATAATATTTACTGTCATTTTTAACTAGAAAATCAGTATACTGACATTTCTATTTTAAGTTCAAAAATCAAATCTTTTCTTAAATGTTTCCATTTTATAAAAAAATATTTGTTGTGTTTGACTTATGGCACTTTACAAGCCCGCTGACAGTTAGCGATTTAAGCTGAGTTAGCGTCTCTTGTTTCTTCAGAAGCGCCAACTAGAGCCAAGAGTACGACTTAGCTATTTCATGAGCTTTTAGCTATTTCTATATTCGCTATTTTATTTTAGCTATTTCTATATTCGCTATTTTATTTTAGCTATTTCTATATTCGCTATTTTATTTTAGCTATTTCTATATTCGCTTGCACAACCCCTTTTTACAGAGGGGCACATTCACAGATAGAACACAGAATAAGAACAACCATGCCCGAACCGGGACGCCCAGATCACGGGGAATAATGCTACCCCTATGTCAGGACGCTGGCGGAAAAGATTTTAAATAATTGATCATGACATTAAATAAAAAGTTTAAATTCATCATATTTTTGTCCGAAACAGTTATTATTTGAGTACATGTAGCATTTAAGCATGCATTGTCACCTTAATAGATCTATGGAACTTCTGAGAAACCTAAGAGAATAAAAATAAAGTTCGCAAGATTTTATGTGTTTTGGCTTTACTTTATACATCAAATTTGTACGTGCCCTACAAAGTATACATATATTTTAGTTGCACAAATTTAAAATTCCCTAGTATCATATCCGAACACGAAGAAATCTCACCGCTGCTTGTCTCCAAATATCACGCTTTTATGAGCGCTAAGGGAATAATAGCTGGAAAAATGCATATTTTAAACCGCATTTAATACAAAGATTTAAGATATAATACAACGGCGAACATCCCTAAGCTTTTATATTAGTTATTCACTTAGAATAATGGAACCCTGAGAAAACTTTGGGAAATAAATGTATCAATTATCCTTAATTAAATTTTTAGAAATATATACATTTTCTTTACAAAGTTTTCAGATAAATTTTAACTTTAGAAAATATGAGTGTAATGAAGTTTTAATTTCACTAAATATTGTTTATGTGATCTAATTTATGAGATCTAATTTTTCACTAATATCACTGAAAAATACACTTTCAACAAATATTAAATTATATATATATATATATTAATTATTTCAAAGAATATTAAATATGAAAATATTTCATCCGTTCATTCTACTTAAGCTTTTATAATATATTTTCTTTATCTAAATTAAAATTACTGTTATCTACCTGAATCTAGTTTAAATATAACAGATATATAGAGATATTACTTAAATATAAAAGATAATACACATACACTACTGAAATATAAAAGAGATACATTTATTATATGGAAAGAATGTGTGATGCATTTTATAAAATATTTTTAAAAATTAAGATGCGTCAATTAATTAAAAGGTACTCAAGTTTGAAAAGTAATACCACCATTTCAAAAGAGCTAATTTAAAATCTTTTGTTTGAACTCTCTGATCATTTATTTTATTTGACATGATTTATTTTTATACTATTTTTATTCCTGTATAAGCATATATTTGTGAAAAAAATCCAGCTGCTTGTAGCTGAAATATTAATCATATGATGATGCTGTATTATGTGTTCACTTTATTATTTCGCCTTATTGCATAATGTTTTGTATTTTTATGATTTATTTTGTATTTTAATTTTGGTTTAAAATTTTCTTTCCTTTATTTTCTTAAGCACTGAGATGTCTTAAAAATTTTATGTTACAAAATTAACAGGCGGATACGATGAATTTAATTGAACTGAGATATTCCTAATTTTAAATATTTTTAAGGCTGCTCTAAAAGCAGAAACATAACTGTCAATTTACAAAAATAAAAATTTTCATTATGAGTAAAAAAAAAAAAAAAAAAAAAGCTTTAAGCTGATTTTCAGAAGTTAACGAAATTGATAAATTCTATGGTTAATGCATATGCATGAAATTTGCTGATGAAAGAAATGGCCTGTAAAAGTTTTAATATAATGGGATTTTTCTTTTAAATGTTAACAACAACATCCGCCTTATTTCAAATGAAGTACACATTTTCTCCTAATTGCGGTTCAGAAAAGCACAAAGAAGTTTCTTACTACGCTGGAAAGGAAATTCATGTAAAAAGCAAAACTCAAGAATAATGGAGGTAACAGCTAAAAAAGACAATGACGGTGTGTTTTTGAAGGGTAAATAATAATAGGAGGGATAATGGGTAATTAAAACTCGCTTTTACACCATCCACTCCTTTTCAATATTCGTGGCAGTTTATTTTTTAGAAGGAAAAAAATCATTTTTAACAACGCTCTTTTAAAGTTAATAATTAAACATGCTCTGTAAATAAGCGATTTTTAGGGCGGCAAAGAAGTGGAATTGTAGAAAATGGTTATTATAAAACATGTATGGGGTATTTAAAGGTATAAGTAGCGCAGGTCGTCTTTTTGTATCTTAAGAAACTGAGATATTTTTAAATGATAAAATGAATATTAACATGCTATCATTATGTTTCGTTTTCTTAACTTAAAATTTGATAGCTATTTATATTAAAGTTCCATGTGTTTTTTTAATCGCTGCCTTATGAATTTATACATAATTAGGCTTGCTTTTTAATTCCACCGCCATTTATGAATATCTTTCTTTATTTTAAATGTATAACTTATAAATAGAAAATCATTTTAAGCTGACTATTTTTCTGCAGGCATTATTAATTATTACAGAAGTGATTATTATTTTAATGAATCAGAACTGTGTGGTTAAATACATTTTAGTTTATTACATATATTTTATTAAAATTTCAAATTTCTATTTTAAACTTAAATTCTTAAATTTATGTGCTTCCTATTTTTGTCCAAATTTTAGAAACGATCAGCATAAACCGCACCATTTCATAGAAGCATGTGGATTTTATTTATTTTACTTCTTTCTATCTACGAATAAATTAGATATAATTTATTTTATCGTTGGTATCATATATTATTACAGCATTATTTAGAAATTAAAGTATTCCATATTATAAATTCTTTTTTATTATAAATTTAAAAAAAATATTACTTAAAAAAATTTTAAAATTATTACTTATTTAAGTAATAATTTAAAAAAAAATACTTACTTATTTCTAAATTTGAAAGCAAAAGAGTTAAATAATATTAAAAAAAAAGATTTTTTATAATCTAGCTAATTACTTTTGTAATATTAAATATAAAAATGTATGCAAGTGAAATAATATTAACACTAGGTTTACCTTGAGTTGGTATATAACTATTTCTAACAAAGGGTTCATTAGGGTTAATTAGGGTTCAAAGGGTAATTAGTTAGAAAAAAATATAAATTGTCCTATCTATTATGAAGTTAAAGTAGAAAACCTTTTTATATTTTCAGTATATTTGTTGAGGTGTGGTGTGATGAATAGGCAGTTCCTCTGCGTTTATTTACTACAAAAAGTATTTATTTTCTAATCTAGGTCTTCAAGAGCATCTATTCTTCTACCATTATCTTCTACCAAAACACTGACTCACACGTCTTCTTACAAACAACCTATAATAACCCCTAACTGACTGACTTTCGGCTTCTTCTTCTTCTTGCTTCTTATATAAGCACATTTTTCTAACACATACTTATTTATATATTTATACCTATATCTATGTAATTCACCATCAAGCCGTTACATATATAAATATAAATGTATGTATTCTCAACAATATTTATTCGAATGTTCAAAATGAACCTTTCGGTAAAAGTAGGTATACTATATACATTCCTCCAAAACTAAAAAAAGAAAAAGATAATATTTGCGATTATATGTCTTATAAATGTAAGTAAAAATTAATAAAAATATTCTCATAAAATACAGCAATCATTTTCTTGAAGAAAATGAACAAAAAGTTTTCTCAGAGGGGTCAAAATGACACCTTGGTAAATCTAGAGTTAAACTTAATCACACAATAATAAAAAATGGCTTTCAAGATAATGAAACGTTTATAAAAAGGATAAAATGAAAGCAACTTTAAAAACAAAAAGTTATTATCTGTATCTTATAAATATATTGATTTCTAAAAAAATAGGGAAGCCATTAATTTATTTCTTCTATTTTAATTGAAGAATTTTGCTCACAGATCCCTTCGCTTTTTAATTCGCATTACGGCAGAATATCCGTGTTTACCCCTTTTATTCTGAGATTCAATACCGAACGTATTTAGAAACGGATTTAAACAATTTTGCTCGGAAGCGAAAATTAAACTGGAATCAAAGAAAGCTGCTTTTAGAACCTTGATTCCATTCTTCAATAAGTGAAAAATAATAACGCAATTTTAGCAACGCGTTCTCAAATAAAGGCAGTCATTTCCCCTAGGATTAGCTCCTAATTATCGAAAAAGCTGATAGGGAAAAAAATCTTTAATATTCCCTCTGAATTGTTTGATAATTGCATAGGAAATCGATATTCTTGATTAAACGCATTTGCCATAATTGCTCAAAGTGTGAATTACCCTGCAGATTATTATTAGCAATATGCAATTCTGCTTCTCTTCATGCTGGCTCATCAGAAATTATCTTTTAGAAGTCAAATATTAAGGGATAGTTATTTACTCGTAATTATGGGGAAAATGGTTAGTTAGGTGAAAATGGGCAAAAATCATATTTTTAGGACAGAATAAAAATTTTCATGTTTGAACATTATCATGAGTGTGTAATCAAATATAAATTTAAATTATAATGATATTATATATATATATATATATATATATATATATATAATCAATTATGAACTCATAAGGTTCAAACATAATAAACATTATTATATATGACATCCTAAATATGATTGCCCAAATAATATATTAATAATACTATATATATAATATTTATTATTATTATATTATAATAATAATTTACAATATTTTAATTATACGAGATAAGTCATTTTTGAAAGATATAATTCGTTTTCCTGAACGAAATACGCTTATAATGTACGTCCCGCCATATTTTTGACATTTTGTTTTTTGCCACAAAGCTTTTAATCTGAATTCTTCAAACGTTAGCATGAATAATATTAACTATAACCATCCATATATATATTCGAAAAAGCAATTACATAATTGGAAATATCTTCTCAAGAAACTGTAATGATTTTCACTTGACAAGTAGAGCAAGCAGTGTCTTTTCATGATAAATGATTGAACATTTATTAAATCTGCTTTAATGTTCGAACAAAGAATTTGAATGTATGAAATTCTTTAAAAAAATATATTTAGATAAGAGAAAATATTTTGTTGGCAAAGGTAACTCAAATTAAATTCAGAATTTTACTTGAACAAAATATGCTTACATGTTTTTTTTTATTGCTCGTGTTTACAAAATGTTAGAATTTAATATAACTGGGAAAAAAACCCATTATTAGTGAAACTAGAAAAAAGCAGAAGCGCATTATTCAGATACATATTTACATTATCTGGGATTAAATCTATTACTTATGTTGAAGTTAAATCTATATTTTCAATTAATGGATTGTTATTTGTTTATTGTGCTACAATCCATTCAACTAATCGATTGTTTTTTGTATTTTCAGATATTCTGTTTATTTCTATTGATTATCTTCTTGAAAAGGGAAAATTATATTATTTTTAAAAGTCATACCCATTTTTTAAAGACACTGTAAAAAAATATTATCAACTTGGGTCATGAAAAAAGTAGTTTAGTATTTGTGCTGTAAAAAGAAAAAATAGATCTATTGCGAATATTAATTTTTAAATTTAGGGTAATCAGGGACTTTGAAAATATTTTTTTTAATTTACAATGAATCGATTTGAAATTTCAATAACATTAAGAAAAACATCATAA
This sequence comes from Argiope bruennichi, assembly GCF_947563725.1. Lineage (NCBI taxonomy): Eukaryota > Metazoa > Arthropoda > Arachnida > Araneae > Araneidae > Argiope > Argiope bruennichi. The sequence goes on along the minus strand of NC_079153.1, from coordinate 7,432,598 downwards.
AATATAGCATAAAAATTATTTGAAATAGGTTTGTTTCTTTCTGAATTATGGAAATAAATATAATTCTTAATTTATTATATGATTATGAAAACTTTTACAGGCTTTCTAAAATTATCGGAAATTGGAATGTAAATCCGAAGTATTCTTTATGTTTTCTGTTAGTTTCTCTAAATACTTTCAAATAAGAATCGAGTTTTCTTATATATTTATGCACATTTTCAATTGGTGGCATAAAAATAGAAGCGCCAAGAGCCTTTTGAAATATTTGGAAAAATTCGGTTTTGAGGTAATAATCTTTTAAATATGTAAATGACTATAAGTTTGAAATAAATCAACACAATGTTTTATTGATGTATTAAAACATTTTATATGAATTTATAGCATAGCTTCCAAATTTCTACATTAAAATCTGATGCACAAATAATTTTTACTATGGTAAACATTTTGAATGTTATTTGATGATATAAGCCAAAAAGTGCAAAAATAGTATCATAAAAAAATAAAAATAATATTAAGAAACATCTACTTTAAACTGAAATGCAGTTAGATTATCAAAAACGTTTTTAAAACAATGAATCCACAAAAATATTTTCAGTGTCAAACAGTGGAGATGAAACTTCTATTAAACATAACACCTCCAAAAATTATACCATCCTTTAAGAATGAACGAAATACAGCTTTTTTTAATGTTTAGCTACTGAAATTAGCTAATGAAATTTACGAATAATTAAAAAAAATTGAAAAATCGATGTTCGTTCATCCAAAAATAATCTGGAGAAATCCTCATCAGTTGAATTGAAATCTGAAGAATTAGAAATTTCACAAAACAGCAAATAATTAAGGCAACAGACTGAATGAATAAAACTTGGAAATGTCTTATTGTATTAAGTCTACAACATTTAGTCTTTTAATATTCAACAGAATAAATTTTGACCATTCGTTTTTAAGTTACAGCTTAATGTAGTTATGCGAAAATATCAGTAAAAGAACACTCTCTTCACTTTATCTATCTGATTTAAATATATGTCATTAATTTTCACATAGACTCACTAAATTACTATTTCACGACTCGTAACGGTTTGCGCAATACTGAAAACTTACCGCTTAAAACTGAGTCATCCAAATCTCATCAGCTCATTTGTATCTAATATTTCTTCCATTTCATTAACTGTTCGCTCTATCTCTTATCAGATAACTCTTAATGTGATATATATTGTAATTAGAACTTAGTTATCGCTTCTTGTAATTAGCGTATCAGTTGTAGGATCCGGAGTGTTTCAATTATCCACGAGAACTTCATGTTTTATTTAATAGAATTTCTTTTCAAGTGAAGATTTTTAATGTATGACTGCAAATTAGCAAAAAAAAATATGTTGAAGATCTTGACGATAAAGGATAATAACGCAAACGGTTAAAAAAATTTTGAATGTAGGTGAATTTTTTTGAGGAAAATTTATTTATACTGCTTTGGAATATAATAGTAATCTTGTCAAAAACTATAATTATCCAGCCCCAATAAATGCAAGTTTAAAATTTCCGCCAGTATACAAAATTAAAAATTTCCAATTTTCCTTTTTTTGTGTGATCCTGTTCCTATAGAAGATGGATTCCAAAGTTTTCTGATTGTAGTATTCATAGAGGAATAATTATATTTAAATTCGAAGAAATGTCCATTTTACTTCAAATGACTTTTTTTCAGAGAAAAGATTTAAAAGATTTATTATAGTTTTTTTAGAAAGAGGGTTCTTTAAATTTCATTCATATTTTAGACTTCTCTTATTTTGTAAAAAATAAGGATGCACATTTTATGTAAGCCGGTTCAATTTTTTGACTATTTTATAAAACATGTTCGTTTAAGGATTGAATAATTTTAATTGTTTCATAAAGGCATCATAAAAATGTTCTGTTTTGTATTTTCATGTATATTCTTATAAATTTATAAGAGTCATAATTTCAAGAAAATTCCAGACCTTTTTATTTTTTAGATTAATAATACATAGGGGAGAAATAAAAATATTTTATTAATATACAGAAATCGGAACGATTCATCAATTACTAAATGCGAATAAAATTTCAATTGTAAATTTTTCACCCAATTGAGATTTTAATTGGGTCAATTATTTTTACAGGTTAAAATTTTAAATTAAAATATTTCATAAATTTGACAATGAAAATAATAAAAATTGATTTAGCCAAATGGACGCACCGTCAAAACATCTCAAAATTTCAATATTTACACTCACTTTTGGATTGCTAATTGATCAATGTAATGCAATTATATGGAAAATATTGAAATGGTACAAATGAAACAAAACATGTATAAGTGTAAGGCATAGAAAAAAAGTGTAGGATCTACCGAAAACTTAGAAAACAGAAAAGTAATGTATTTTGATTCGTTTTAAATGTGTCTTCAGTGTCTAAGTTTCCACTCATTGACTTTTGTACACAGGAGACAATAACTATCAATATAGCATGTATCGTAGGCGAATATCATATCTGAAAACCTTTCTGATTTGAAATGCACCATTTATTATATAGTTTGAGAGATTCATGTTGTATGATTCATTGCTGTCTACCCTCTACCGTAAGTAAATTTTCATTGTATTCGGAAAGTCACATGTTTAGCATAAGCGAAAATAATTCAAATGGTAAAATTTTTAAATGCTTCTGAGTCGGTTCTAAACTATTCCCGTGACTTTTATGGTCTATGTCTTAAAACCTTGTTCCCATGCTACAGATTGCCTTCAAAGACAATACAACAATACAGAATCATAAAAGATCTTAAAAGTGAACATTATAATCAGGAAAATGTGAAATTTTTTCTCTATATCCTTAGATGAAGAAGAATTATTTTGTTCTTCATTTCATTTTTGAGCGCACATTTTGAAATATCAATGTCACAATCTCATTTCTTATACACACACACACAGAGAGAGAGAGAGAGAGAAATAGAAATAAGTACATTTAAATAATAAAAAATAATAACCCATGCAATTGAATTTTGTTTCAAACTATGTTTATGATACAAAAAGTATTATATCGAGTCTATATGCATATTTTCCACAAGTCCTTCCAGAAATATAACGGTCATAGACTTTCTTAATATATTTACATATTGATATGATTTTAATAATTATGTCATTAAAGAATTGAATAAAATTTCCTTATTAAAATTCATAAATTCAGGATTTGGATAATTGCAAATCGAGTTAAGTTTGATGATGTATATATATTTCTAAATATCTTAGAATTAATCCAATTCATCAAATACGTGACCTGCACAAACTTTAACACCTTATCTAAAATTAAAAGGTTTTACTGCCACTTATATGCAGTTACGAATCCTTCACAGAAACAAATTTGTTTGCTCAGAGAGTGTCAATTTTCATCAGTTATTATTCCATTTAGGAGCAACTCTTTGCTATAACTCAACTTCATGTAATCTATTTAAAAATGTGTATTGATCTTGGCGCCAATGCTTCTGTTACGAAGGCAGTGTTCTATCCTTCCTCGTCCAGAATTAATTTAATAAATCATCGTTCCAAGCTGCTATCGAGTTAAATTGCATCCCATTAATTATCGCCATTGTTATCAAGTGCTTGTACGCATTTACTGAAGCTGGAAATTTATAGGCTTCTGAATATTTGACTGTGATCAGTGGGAGAGGTCCCATAAACTCTTACTTTACTAGCAAAAATCGTGAGTGTAAATTACTAACTACTGAAAAAGATGATAAATTTTATAAACTGATGAAGTAATGGTAGTTCATTAATATAAACCAAGAAATCGTTTAATCAATTTTTGTTTGCTTTGTATATTATTTGTTGGTTGGTTGTGAGTTTTATTGGCGCACGGTATTGACACAGTTTCGTCAATTTTTGGCTAAATTCTGACAGTCATAAGCTGACAGTAACAGAAAACTTCGAAAGTATGGTCTGATGATGGCTCTGTGAAAAATTATCCATTAGACCGTCTTCAGATTTAATCAGTTAACTGTTTTTGACGAGTGTACTCGTCATAGAAAAAGTACAACATTTTGCTTTATGACGAGTTTTTTCAATGACAATTATTATATTTATATAATAATTAATTATTTATTATATTTGCATAATATATATATTCTATGACAATTTAGATACGCATTTTACGAAGAGATCGAAACAGTTAACTGGTTAACAACTATGATTTTATTGCAAAAATTACACATATTATTGAAAGGGATGTACTTTTTAAAAAATTATGTTGGAATTCGTGAAATATTCATACATACATAAATGGCAGTTTTTTTTTTTAATTTCAAAGTCGTATAAAAATTATTTTTCAATGATGTTGATTTCGTAATTATCGCAGAAGTATACCAAACCTTTGTTTAATATTTAATTCATTAAAATTTGAAAATAGAAATGCTGTAATGTACCTATTTTTTCCAAAATATATTTGAAGCATATTTGGTATTCTAGATCTAATCTGACCTTTAAAGTGCGAACAAATATATGGGCAGACCGACACATACACACATTTTTCACTATTATCAAAAGAGTTATCTTCCCACATACCTTTTTCCTGTAGAAATAGATACAAATAATTTAATTTTATATCAAAATTCTACAGCAAAAAAAAAATAGTAAAAGAAAATTACAAAGTATTTCCTGTATACAAGATCGATGCATGTTCAACAAGAATTTGATTATATTTATCCTTTAAAGTAAATCTAATAAACTTGATGTCTTCACCAAAAGAAAAAAAAACAGAATGATAAATGAGCTAATGTGTCCAATCATATATTTCTTTCAATGAGACTGATGTTAACCTAATCTAGTCACGTCGCGGTAGAAGTAGGACAAAAATTGACAGAACATTTTTTCTCGGGACTAAACAAATAAAGCGTTATTGTTCTAAAACCCAGAACGAGGCGAGCTGAAACCAAGAATAAATGAGTTGTAAGAAAAGAATCCTGAAATCTGAAATCTAATAAAGCTTTTTGACTATTTGCCAAGCAGATAGATGTATGGCGTGACGGAAATTTCACTTGCCAGCATTCCACCGAAACACAAATCAGAGGCAAGCGCGCACACTCTCTCTCTCATCCACATGCACATCGTCGCACAATGGAAGCTTTGCGCAAAGCTGTAACATATATGCAAATGCCACCATGACGTCGAATATAAAATGAGGTTTTTATTTCTTGTTAGAAGAGCTATAAAGTTTGAGTGGAGAACACGCAAGCGAAATATTTAAATGCCCCTCTCTTTGATATGTTAATGAGAAAAGAATAAAGTTTCGCCACCCTTGACTTTTTGTTTTGTTCTATATGATTTTTTTAAAAATTTGTATTTTCTTCGGTCGAGCCTGTCCGAGAGGGTGCAATATTGAAGCGGAATAATAGGGACCCCATTTTCGCGTGGAAAGTTATGATAGCTCGAAATGATTGATTACGTGTGAAGTACTGATCGATCTTTTCATATGCATTGCACGATATCCCCGTGCCATCTGGAAACAGTTTCACTTAATGGTTTTGACATAAAGAGAGTGATGTTTTTCCGGATGCATAAAAGAACCGATGAAGAATGTTTGGAAAGACTTACATAAAGGACTGTTCAACGTTTAATAGAAAATATCGATTTAAATTGGGTAAAGTCATTTGCATTGGACGCCTATTGAATTTAAGATTTTGCTTTAATCTTGAAACATCGAAATAAGTCATAAACAATTGAGGTAAATAATTAATGGATTGTCAAAACAGAAATAACTGACGCAAACTCCATTCTACTTTTATTCTGAAGGCGAGTATACATACTTGCGGTGTATAAATACACCTATTTTTATATCTACAAATGCAGAAATATATGAAATATTTTCCCAATAAAAATTTCGGAAGACTAGCAACTACAAGTGCATGAAAACTCCCTACAGATGGCATCAAATCATTTTTTGAATTATAATACAAAAATTATTTCTGACTTCAATGGTTGGCATCTTATAACATTTCTTAAGTTTGTATGATGTTTTTTTCCTGAGGAAAGTGGCCTAATAGCTTATTATAAACTCCTACACCCAAATATTTGGTTTTCTATGTTTAAATATTCTCTCCAGCTAAAGTACAACTGAACTACAAAATTAAATACAATTAACTTATAATACTTAAATACAATTAACGATTTATAACTATGCCTGGACGAATTAACTGCATCAGTATCAAGTGTCCTCCTACTGTTGTGAACTGGAAGATTCATGAGGGAGATGCCGGTTTAGATATTTTAATAATAAGTCAATCCCAATGTTACCCACGGGCCTCAGTAGCCTGATGGTAAAGTCCTAGCTTCGGAAAGGGAAGGTTTTGAGGCTCGAGACCTGATTCTTTCGAAGAACCACCGTGTAAGCTGGTCTGGTGCAAGATAAATCTGTCCGGGCCAAATGTCCTCCCGCTTGTGTGATGTGGAAGTTTGGGGACGGGGGGGACACTATTTTGACCACCGTTCAAAATTACATCCGTCCCAAATAAGTCCTAGTGCTGCTTTAAAACGGGAAGTCAATGTAACTAAACTAAAATAAACCCAATGTAGTCCACGTTTTTACTCAAACCGAAGTTTTGCATTAATTAACACACACACACACACACACACACGCGCGCGCACACACACACACATATGTATGTATATAATTACTGGTGATTATTCATAATCACACACTAAACGTACAAAAAATTTAAAACGGGACAATCGTACATTAAAATAAATTAATTATGCGTTTCTCATATTTGTAGATGGTTTCGAAGTAATAACCATCATCGAAAAGAAACGTATTTAGAAAAGCAATTCAATTCACTTTAATATAATTCATGAATGAAATTAAGTTTATTCATTCCATACATCTTAAGACTGCTTCTTTTGGGAAAAATAGTCACCAAAACATGGCTCTGAAAACTAACCAGCACCAATACTAATTTAAACTTCTGCTGGCGGAAATCTTCTGATTCAATAGAGTACGACACAATAGGGAAATGATTTTATGGGGCAATTAGAATGCTGCTAGAAAATTTACTCGGGGAAGGGGGATCCTCACCCATGACTGTACTTGCCTTTGTCTATTAATGATTTGCCTATTAGTGATTAAAAAAAATTACCTGGTACAACAGTTGTACTGCACGTAAGCAAATGGGTAATTAACAGCTATTGTCAATCTCTATGAAAAAAAAAATGTAAGCATTTTCTCTTTCAGTCACCATTTTGAAAAAAAAAATCAATTTTTCAAAATAATAAATACATATCATATACTATGCAATTTACAATAACTCTTAATACATTAAAATCTCTACCTCTCAGATATAATGCAAATTCTTTGATATTTCTTTGATGCAAATTCATTGATGCACTTATTTCAAATGCAAATTCTGATCAAAGCTTTGTCACGTAGCAACAATTATTTCCTAAATTCCATATAGCCATTACGTTACATCACGGGAGATAAGTAATATTAATGTGACCACATATAATGCTTAATCAATGGTTAACCAAATAGTTTAAATTGCAGAATTTCGTTCATAATAATTATCCTATAACACATTTTTTAAGATACGAGGAAAATATACTCCCAACAATGCATTGTGATATCAATCACAATTTAATCTCCATGCCATTTAAAGTTATTCATGGATATATTTTCCTATGCTTTAAGTCATTAGTTTAAATAAATTCCTTATTCAATTGAAGCATGAAATTGGTCAATTTGGGGAAAACTATTGCAATTATAAATATTCATCTTGATGAGGTATAAGATTTCCAGTCTCATGATAAAATATCAAAAAACATGTTTGCAATTGTTATATTTTGCTTTTTAATACTTATAGATGTTAAAAATTGAATTGTTACTCAATTACATTTAAATTAAATTCATTACGCTAAATTTTTAACAGAAATAGAAGAAAACATGAGTTCTTTGAAAAACTGATAAGATAAACATATTTATATAAAATTTTCAGTAAGGGAAAAACATTTAAGATGAATTATTAAACTGTTTGATAATAATATAGATATATTTAATAGAATAAACAATATAATTAATTAAAATTTGAGAGATATTTTAGGAAAAAAGTAATAGAGATTTAAATAATAACTTGAAATTAAATATACAAATATTCTAATCGATTAGGATTTAAAATGTCAAAAAGGGCTTTAAGTAAACTGCACTGTAAAGAAAATATTTTAAATGATGGATTTTGTGGATGCTGTTGCTTTCCATCGATTATTATTCCATATATTTCCAAATATTTTCTTGATATCCTTTTCAAAATATAATGAGAATTGTATGATTATTTCGATTCATTTGGTAAAATTAATGAAATTTGTACTGAGAACTTGCTACGTTTATATAAAAAAATGAACAATATTTTTTCATTTCCAAAATATTTTTTATTCATTTGAATGTAATGAAGAAAAAATATAAAAAATTTACTTAAAGGACTTTTTTATATTTTCAAATATTATACATCTTTTGAAGAGGCATTTTTTGCCTTTTAAATAATTGCTTGTATCAAAATGCAAAAATTTCTTTAAAATAAATTTTACTTTATTGTATTACCATTAAAGTATGAATTAGTAAAGCATATAATATAATTAATAAAAAATAGTCGAAACACAAAAAAAAATTTCATTTGCCTCTAATATGAAATTCAAATTCAAATTCTTTATTATTCGATAAAAATTATAGTTCAGTTAATTTTTTTTCTGACTTCAGCTACTTTCAATTATAAGAAAAATTATAAAAGAAAAAAGTAAAAATCATGTTAAAGATTGTTTTTCATGTCATCAAATTTAGAAGTTAAAGATCTAAAAAGGAGAAAGCAAATAATTAAAAGATATTGCACACCCAAGTACAGATATGAAATATTTGATAAAAGTATAGGTTTTATGAATATTGATGGATATATTGGTAATTCAACAAATTTAAAACTATATGGACCGTAAAAACAATATTGTTAGTTCCACCTTTTGGATGCCTAACTAATCTAACTATCGATGCTAAGTTTCAATTATTCTTATCATATATTTATTTTCCAGAGCTTTATTTAATGCCGTTATATCATAGTTTTGAAAAGTTATCCTTCAGTTTTATAAAATTAGTTTTTATTGACTTATTATTATGTAGCATCATTTTAAAAAATGAGAAAAAATAATTCTACCTGGATCTTTTTTTACCATCTTTAATCGGTAACTTGGATGGATATATAATTTCAGATGATCGAATTATTTATCTCGATGATTATATAATTCTAAATAACGTAGTGCATTAAGTATTTTCACATATTTCTTAAGGAATTTACATTCTTGAAATGTTTAAACAGGACTTCTTGCATATGTAATCCTTAATTATCTATTATTAAACAAAGATTGTTAACATCTACTTTGAATAATAGTTCTACATTGAATATAGAATAATAACTCTATAGTGAAGAATATAAAATAATTTAGATGATATTTAATTCTTTATTCGATAAAAATATAAAAATCCTGAAATAATTTAGATAATGTGTCATTCTTTCCTGAAAGAGATGCAACAACAATTTGCTAAGTTTAGGTTTCAATTTCGTTGTTAATAAGTTGGAACTGTTTGATTCGAAACTGGAAATAAATTTTCCTTTATAAAATAGTTCATTGTTTTATCAGAGAAGATGTTCATTCTCAGAAATTGGTTCAAATAGATGTTTGCATATAAATTTCTTTAAATTTCTCTTATTCCTTCTTTAAATTCTCTTGATATTTCAGATTTAATTATATACATATTTAATTATTTCATATTCAATTATATACATATTATTATTAACATTTTTATTATATACATATTTAACTCTGATAATGTAGAAATAATAATCATTTTATATTGTTTACATTTACAGTAAAATTATTTTCTATTTCAAGTAGTAAGATAGATTTATTGCTTTTAGAACTTGAATAGTGAATGGCAAATTTTCTGTCATATGCAAACATTTAAAAAAATGAAAAATTAATAAGGGTCTTGATTTTATGTTTAAAAATTGTTTCAAAACTATTATTAGTACTAATACTATTAATCATATTATTTTAGAAAAAGCAAACAAAGTGAAGAAAACAATTTAAAAATGAAAGCTTTATTCTAAAGGAAAGTTTTATATTTAAAATGAACTTAATAATTTTATATTTTATATATACATATTATTTGATGAGTAAAAGATCATAAGATTCCAGTATCATAAGCCCAAATCAATTGTTTTGTTTTAATTTAAAAATGTATCGACGCTTTAACAATTATGAAAAAAAATGAAATAATTTTTTTGATTATATCTAATCGGGAAATGATATAAGAAAACCAAATAACCCTATCTTTTTATAACATACTTTACAGTCAAACTTAGTTTACTAACTGTATGAAATATAATTTTTATTTCAAAACTTCATTCCTATTAATTTTTATATGTACGTAATCTTATTTATTTTATTACTAAAAATAATAAAGACTTTTATCTTTCTAAATACATTTAATTGCTTCTCGTAAATTGATGTTTATTTAATAGCTTCTCTGTTACGTAGTTAGGAAACATAAATGTGAATTATGAGATTAATTTTTCAAGAAGTTTTATCTGTTTAGATCGTTGTTATATCGAAACCTTAAAACTAATTATTCATAAATTTCTAATTATTCAATGTTACTTTTTATAAATAAAAATAATCAAATTGATTTTTAGTCATATTAGAAGTATTATATTCCTGGAAACAATTCAATCATCCATTTAATTTATTTCATACATAATTATCACTATTCCCATTAAATCTTACGAAATAATTATTTCATTATGTAGAACTAAATTAGGTATTTGATATTTTTTTTTTATTTACTGAATCCAGAGAACTTAAACAATCGCAAACTATCAGTGAGTAAATTCTTTTAAAAAATGGTTCCCTTGCTTCTCTTCCTCTCGAATCAAAGTTTCTAAAGTATCTCGAATCTAAGTTGTAGTTTTTCGAGTCGCACTTGCTATGAGAATTTCAGCAATTCCTACCAGTAAGAAAAAGAAAATCCCTTTGTTTAAACTCGGTGTTCTTCATTTAGTCCGGAAATAGAACTCTTTTCCTGCAGAAACCTATGTCCCTGCAGTCAAGAAGTCCATTGTGTATCGGATCTTCTAATCCTTAACTTTATTCTTATGTCTAATCCGCGAGGATTTGAGCGTCAGGCTGGCAGCAGAGGGGCCGGGGTGCACTGCGAATTCTTGTTGACTTTTTCCTTTCTTCTTATCTGTAAAGAACACAAAAGATAGAAAAATTTTCCTCAGTGGCAACTATATTTAAAAGGAAGCAAAACAGTATATTTAGTTGCAGTGTCAGCTTTAAGGGAGCTGGGCCCAGATCGAAATAAAGTACAGGCGAGATTAAGAGTATGTTTCCGACATTATTTGGATTTTGCAAACACTGCTGATACGCTCAGCATTTTAAGAAGCTTAAATTATTAAACGGAAGAAAATAAACTAGTTTTTTTTTTTTTTTTTTTTTTTTTTTTACTACTTTTCATTTATCAGTTATGTAACAGAAAGTTTTCTTCGAGATTACTTTCCAGTTGCATTGGAAGTAACGTAAGTAATAATTAATTCGAGGCGAGATTTATCTTTACGATAAGACAAATATTTACATTATTTCCTAAAAATATAAATTTGTTACTCTTTACTTGGTTACCGTTTATTTGGTTATACAAATAATTTACAACTTCTTTTGAAATATCATTGTTCTCATAAAGAAATGAAATGAGAGACTTGTAAAATTCGACCAACTCGATTGTGATTTAACAAGCGTAAATAATTCGTTGCATATTTATGACATGATAATAACAAGGTTTGGAAAATATTAAAGGAAATTTTAACTGTGCTCCTACTAAAATATCAGTATTATTTATAAAGCCGAAAATACAGAAGTGTTTGTTTTAATCTTTGAATGAACACTTTTAACTACAGACTTAAAAATGTGTTATTAGGGAACAATAAATAAAAGAACCTACATATGGCTTTTAATTTTCCTTTCACTATGTTGTTTTATTAACTTACGGAAAGCAAATTGGTTAAGTAAATTAATTTCTATGAAAAAAACAAAACAAAATTATACAATATACTTTTTAAAACGATTACAGCATATATTGTATACACGGTTACAATAAAATAAGTATCATTTTATATGAACCCTGTTTAAAAAATATTAATTAGGCCTTTTGTATGCTCATATTTGTGTAAAATTAAATTTCTTGCCAAATATGAAACAAATTGCTTCAGAATATATATTTTTTCATCTTTCGTAACGTTTATAATATTAGAGTGAAACAAAACTACAAGTGCCTTTGGAGAAAAAAATTTCTGTTGAAACTGAAAATAAAAAACATACATTAAGTGTATCAATTACTGAAAAATGAATGCTTGAAATACTAAATGATAGTAAAGGCCGAAAATGATATAATGATTTTTCTTATTATTTTAAGGATTATTATTAGTAGTAGTAGTATTATATTATTATTAAGGATTATTGTACTTCAGGAGTAAAATAATCCTTGGCAATGTGTTTGAAGATATTTCAACAAATTCCATTAAAAGTATTATTAATCAGAACTGATAAAGAGAATTCTAACCAAATTATTAAAGAATTCAGAGCTACTACTTTAACAAAATCAGTGGAGAACCCCAATGGGGTGAAGTATTTGGGAATTCTAGAGAACTTCATTCGGACATGTATATACCATCCCTTGAGTAAAGGGTTTCTAAAATTTATTTTAGCCCTCTGATACATCACGTACGATGGAGTCTCATAAAACACTGGAGTGGGATAGAAAATCTGAAAATAAATTTCATTTTTTATGTCTTCTTTCGTGCGCTGGATTTAGGTTTTATTGCCATGATGGATATAGTAAAAAATGTCTACGTGTTGGCTTTTATTGCATTTTTACTTCTGGACCGAGATTCATTTTTTTTTTCCTGGGAAACAGGCGATCGCTTCTAGCCAGCCATTACGGGAGAACGGTCATGTCACCTTTCAATTTCAAGCAATATATAGACCTAAAGGCTCTTATGTGGAGTGTGACGAGTTTATTGAAACGGAGTTTAAGAGAGAGAAAAAGTAGTGGAAAGGTTCAGCTATTATATTCCTCCGGAATTTAGAAATAATCTTTAAAGTGTCGGTAGAAACATTTACTTTAAAATAATTGCTACACTATTAATGGTAGTCAATAGGCATATATTGTTATGAAAAAGTACTGTTCCGGTATTAAGAAATGGAAGATTTATTTCAAAGTCGAAGAATAAAATTTTAATATTGTATGATGTCATATTTTTTGTTCTAAGTAATATTTCTCTGCTTATTTTTTCTGTTTCTGAAATATTTGACTAAAATATAACGAAAAATATTTATTATTATGTTTAGAATATTTTTTTTAAAAATTATTGTTTATTAATTAACATACAATTAATTAATATTAATATCATTCAATACAACAGATCTTAGAAGTCAGGTACAAATTTTGCTATTTTGAATGATTACCTAGCCAGAAGGAAATAAAATAAAAACATCTAAATTTGTTTTCATTACATTTTAAGTCACATTTTGTATACGATTGCCGTTAAAATTGAATCAGTTCTTGTTAATTAAATATGTATGACGTTTATCTCAAGCACAAATTAATGCGAATTAATTAACATATAAAATAACAAAAACAAAAAAAGCCCTCCCATATAAGGACTAAGCTCCCCATCAACTCATTAAATGTGATTAAATGAAATTTTATAAAGGCGAAATGTTTATTTAAATTTAAATTGTCAATAAAGTAGTTAGCCAAAATTTATTAGCATGATGTTAGCGCAAGTCAGAATAATGAGGTTAATTTAGAGTAAATTGTGATAATAATGTAACGGTTTCAATATTACGGGATGATAAATTAATTAGAAAGAATTTTTTTTTAAATTATAAATGTAAATTATAAGAATTTATTTTATTCACAGTCTTGCACTGAAATATTCTTGGTATTATAATTTAATGAATCCATTTTTATTAGAAGACAATCATTGATACGACAAAACACATTAAATTGTATTTTTGAATTTCCAAATAATCCATATGTTTCCAAAGTATAAAGAAATAAATTTCCGGTATGAATGAAAAAAAAATAATAATCATTTCTTAAAAAATTGTGCATGCATTTCCAAAAACGCTGTTACAAAAATAATATTAAAGTGAAGCAAGGATTGATCTAATGGATATATGAAATGCACGAACAGATATTTTGGATATATATATATATATATATGAACGTATTTTATCAAATATTAATTATTGAAACAATTACTAATAGATTAATTAAATAAAGGAAAATATAAAGCAGCAAAACCAAAACACTCTAATTCCTAAAAATTCCCTCAACTCGGAGACGAATTGATTGAAATGGAGTTTTAGAAGGGGAACAAAATGTTTAAGTATTATCGTTAAGAGTGCCAAGAAAATCATTTGCTCATAAAGCATTATAAAAAAATCAGGTTTTATTAATAAAATGTACGTTCCTTCTGTTGTTCTCAGACCAGGTATAAATCCAGTAATTTCCAATTTTACAACGTTATCCAATAATTTCCAATTTTACAACGTTATATATCAAGTGCAAATATATTAATGAAAAATTATAGATATTCCAATAAGTTATTCAAGAAAAAATTGACCAATAATGCTGTTTATTACATATATATATATATATATATATATATATATATATATATATATATATATATATATATATATATATATATATTAATTTGACTTTTTCCGAGATTAATGATTGAATTTTGAAAAATATATCTCCTTAATATTAAAAAGAGAACGGTTAGTATTACCATGACACATAATAAACGGAATCTTTAATTCATATATCTTCATTTAAACAGTCATTTCTAGGCATAAAAATCATTTTTGAAATATTGCATTCCTAATGTTCTGAATTAGAACTATTTACATTCATTGCGTATTTTTTTTTAAGAATTGCGAATATCTAATTCAAATTCCTTAATAAATGGGAAAAAAAATACATCTTTGTGGGACAGTTTGAATTTGAGAAAAATATGCTATACTATAATAATTATTATAATTATATTAAAAATGTATTTATTTAATTTTAAATATTTGCTTAAATAATTAATTAGTAATTAATTTCATAGAAATGCTTATTCTCTACATATATCCACTATTTTCTTTAGCGAATAATCTTTAAATTTAACATTTTTTTATTCTCAAAAATTTATAGAGGATTTAATTCTGTCGATTTATTGAGCAAAGCGTAAAATATGTCAAAAAAAGATGTCATCATTTTTTTAAAGTACTATTTTATGCAGAAATTAAGTAGTACCTTCAAATTACATTTTTATGTAACAAATAAAAAAATTTTTCTTGTATCTTACGAGAAATACATCTTCTTCTTCAGAGTCATTGAAATCCTTTTCAACGACAACATACGTATTTCAAAGAGTCGAGGACGTTGAACGACTGTGAAAGACATTAGTTAGTTTATTAGTCCGTTCATTCGCATTCCTTTGGAAACTTTTACACAAAAAATAGGAAAGGAATGAACATTAAATAAAAGAAGAAATCTTTATAATCCTTTTCAAATATTCCTCTCGCACTTGGAATTTGCAATTTTCTTGCTAAGTATTATCTTTCTTTCACACTGAGTATTTTCTTTTCTTTTCGAAAAGGGAAGGAGTCTAAATAAGCGAAGAAAAAAAGCGTGGAGGATATTCCTTTATATGCAGTGTCAACTTAATTAAAAGTCGTAGAACGTTTTAAAAACCCTCTTTTACTTCCTCCTCATTGTGTGTTTAATCGAAACCATCCCTCGGAATTTACGTGAGTCGCATCTTTTCAGTTCGAGCCATAAAAAAAAATCTTAACAGGAGGGGTTGTACGAGGAAAGTTGAATATTTATCAATGTCCTCAGAAAAGGAACTGTGTAAAATGGTTATTTATTTAAGGATAGAATTGCACCAAAGTCTTACAAGGATTCTTATGAGCAATGTATTTACAAAAAGTTTCAAGATTCGGTACCTTTTTAATAAACCCTGCACTACTTGTTGAAAAAAAATCTAAATTTTATTCGAAACATTAAAGGTGTTAGAAGATTTTACAGAAGAAAGAAGAAAATAAATTCCTTGTATGAAAGAAAAACGATTATAAAATATTTTTACATTTTTATTATAATTTCTGTACAATTGTTATTCATTTTCCGACATGTAAATTACCTTTCTAACAAGTGTAATTTGATTCCAGGATTACTAACATTGAAATTTGAAAGAGGAGAAAGTTAATTAACCTTACAAAAAAGTACTCGGCAATTTTGAGGCAGTTCCACGTTCCCTGTTGCTATTTTCTTGGATCGTGGATTTGCATCAATCAAAAGGCAAAACCTTTGCTTCAAATTACAATTACGAAATCAGATTCCACTAACTAATCTGGCAATATACATTAGTCTCTTTTTCGTCCGTAACGTGTTTAACGCGTTCAAGTGCAACTTCTGAAGGGCGGCCGTAACGCGCTTCAAGCTTCTTCTATATTTAAAAACTTTTAAACGTTTAAAACGCTTTGTAAATGCTTACTTGTGTAAAGGTGTTTTTTTTTTTTTTTTTTTTTTGTTCTAATGTGCCGAAAAATAGAAATTTTCGCGGACGGGAGAGGACGGCGAAAGGGTAAACCCAGACCATTTTGTTGCAGAATTTCAAATGTCTTACCGATAATTTTGGATGAGAATTATAAGAGAGGATTTCCGATTGTTATATTTTCCGCTTAATCTGATCAGTATTCCAAAATTAGGATTTCTATTTAAAAAACAACCGTCTTTTTGCATTGAATCGATGTGATACTTACCTATACTTAACTAAACAAATCATTCCTTGCGGCCGTGGTTTGATGGCAGAGAATTAAGGCCGTTGGTGTCTAGTTTCTGATATAATTATGTACACTAGACGTATGAACTTTTAATCTATGAGGATTAAATATCATCCATTAACTTAAAGGCTTAAAAAAAGGACGGAAGTTCGTTTGGTTTCGCTATTCAGTAAAATAAAGTGTTGCACCCTCAAACACTTGACCATTTGCCTTTAGAAACACATGTTAATACAACTAGATCAATATAAATTTCTTGCATAAATGCGTTCATGCAGACTACAGCGTTTTAAACGCAAATTTTGGATTTGAATAAATATTTTATTTAAACTTCATATATATATAAAACTAGAAGTGTCAAAGTAACTCTAATTGATATTTCAAATACATTTGGGTTGTTTTCTATAATATTAAAATATTTAATTATATATTAAACAACGAACATAATTCAACAGAAATACATTAGAATTAAGTCAATATAATATGATAAATTGATTAGTAAAACTGTTTAATTCGTTGAGAAAAAGTGATGGAATTTACGAATTTTGAACGAATGCAATCGCAAACGGAAATATTTACGTTTAAGGTAAGACATACGAAATCTTATCATCTTAATTTGTTTTAACCTGCGACTGATGAATGTAAATTGGAAATCACGCACCAATAAGTTCTCCAGAGTATCGGAAGTTTCCAGCATAAATATTCATGTAGAAAACAAGGTTAAAACTTGAGCAATCATAAATTGTGAGTAATGACAAATCATCTCAAAACGAAATGTCTCAGACAGAAAATAATAATAATTTACCTAATTAACTACATCGCGCAACATGAATAATGATGAGTAGAAAGAATATGCAAATCTTAATTCATTAAATGCAATTCATGCATATAATATGCTAATACATTTAACTGTGACGTAGCACTGTAATGCGAGTGGAATTCGAGAAAAGCAAGCTGCATATGTTTAACAACCTTTCATGATTTATAGAGAAGAACTTTTTGTAGTCTGTACTCCGTTAATTCAATGTAGTTCATTTTTTTCCATACATCAATGAAGTGGTTAGTAAGGCGCATTGATTCTAACCATGCGTCATTATTTAAACAACGAATCGCTTCAAAAAAAAAAAAAGAAAGGTACAAAACCTTTTCTGAAAATAATTGAATTAGATTCTTTAAAATTTTATTTACCTAAGAGCTAAGTTTCTTGATTTAATTATCCTATCTGTAATAGAAGCATAATTCTTTATGTAAAGAAATGTGTATAAAACTTTATGGACATAAAAGAGTATGAGGTTTTCCCAAGTGCTTCTTTAATTTTTTTTCCATTAAATTTGATTGCAACTGTGTACAATGGATTATCTTTTAAAACAATTCTGAGAAAAAAATGCAAAAAAATATTTTGGTTAATAGTTTTGAGATATGTAAATATTACCAACTTTTATTAAATATACTATATAATTGCTTTTTGTAAGGAAACATATGCAATAAAATATGCTTAAAGAGTTACTAAGCTACTTAATTTCTTTAGAAATGTTGCTTCTCCGCTTGAGTGACTTAATAAATAACGTTGGTAGACACTATTTTCTGAAATTGGACAGCAGGCACTAAGAGAAAAAGAAATACTATTTGCATATACAAATGAAGAAATATATTGTATAAAACATGGGAACACAAAATATATATCTTGCAACATTTTGAGTCCGAAATTATGTCTAATAAAATTTTTTTAATTACAAGCAAACTGATGATTTAATAGCATTTTATAAGTTATACCAACATGACAAGGAAACTGTTTATGTATAAAGCAATATTCCAAATATTATACATTCAATTCCAAATTTCCAATTAAGTATCTAGTTTAAACTGCATTTTATATTCCAATACATATAACTTAAAATTTCATATTATAATTTTTGGATTTTCTCTTTCTTTTGGCGTTGTAAACAAAATTTTGACCCGACACAATGAGTTCAATTTGTAATTATGTAGAACAAATAAAATGTGGTTAACCTATTATATTTTTAACTACATTCTGCATCTTGAAAGGAGATTCAGATATAATATCTAAACTCAACGGATAAAGAATATGCGACTGGATGTTATATATTGTGTTCAGTTTCTCCTGTCCTGTAGTCATCCTTGTTGTATGCCAATGATTCCCTTAAAGAAGGACAACTTTTTATTAAAAACTTGTACACCTTCTTATTTAAATGTATACTTATCTCCGCCCATTGGTAAATAAACATTTTACTAAGACTCAAAATTTTGGCATTACATATTTATTATATCTTCAAAACTAAGAAGTATTCTTTAATGATAATTTAAAGAAGTTACCACTTTTCTTCACAGCTGTTAAATGCCAGTTTCATTTTCTCCATTTCTTAATTACCACGACAGTCCAGGAAAAACTTATCTGTCAAATAAAAAAAAATATGAAATGAGTTCAATTCCCTTGTTGAAGTCACAATCATGTGATAAATTACCGGCGTATGTCATCAAGCAACTTTTATGCATTTATTAGTTTCTCACATACTAAGTACAAAGGAAATATTGTAACCATCAAAAACTTCAAACTTGAGAATTTGAAGAATCTTCAAGTTTTAGAAAGTTCAAAAAACATGCTTTAAAAAAATGTCTGCCTGTCTGTCTCTGACAAACATAACTATATAATGTACTCTTTTATATTTAAGAATAACTCTGAGAAGAACCATTTTGAGTTACTAAAAGAGCTTTTTTTCCTCTCTATTAAATAATTTAAATTATTTTTATTTATGAAAAATTAATATCTCTCTTAGATTCTTAGAAAAATTTGCTCTACGTTTATCTTGCTTTTGAATGTAAATATATATATATATATATATATATATATATATCGTCTACAACATTTTATTTTAATATCATGCCTACTTTCTTCAGCATGAAGAATTTTTTTTTTTTTTTTAAATTTTAAAGTTCTTGATTTCTTCATTTCAAAAATAAATTGTCAATTTGCATATTGATTGTGAAATTATTATTTAGAATATTTGTAAGAATTATTATTAGAATATTTGCAAATATTATAATTCAATATGGACTAATTGTTATTGAATTTCAGAAATATAATTATTGCAAATAAAAAAAAGAAAAGAAATAAAAAATACGATAAATCGTTTATTTCTCTTCCAACGTTAATCATTTTTTTATGTATTTAAAATAGATTTCCTTATTCTTTATACCAACTTTGAATCATATTTTTTCTTTTTTTAATTTTTGGAGTTCGTATATCTAAACGCATTGAAAAGAAATTAAATAAATTTCATATTTGAAAATTAGTATCCTCCTACAGGAGATATTTGGTTAGATATATAAAAAATTAGAAATTTATATGATTTCAGATTAAGAAGTCATTTAGTTCATTTGGTGGACATTTTGGAAGATTCTTATTCATTGATTCACTTACAGGTGCAAAGATTCATTAGACTAAAACAGGTTTTTGGAATCCAAATCCTTATTTCCGATTCAAAGACACGATGATGGCAATCATTAAAAAAAAAATGTACCCGGTTTAAGCATATATTTCCGATTGCAAATAGGTGATAAGCGTCAGGATTCGGCGAAAGCTAGTTTGCTCCTTTTTTTTTTTTTTTTTTTTGATAATATGGACCGAAAGTCCATCAATAAATTCTCGACCTTGTTTACTATCTGATATTGGGTTACCACTGATTCATCCCTTGGGAACATCCCCCTCACTAACTTCTTATCGAATGCCGCAGCTGCCGCCTGTTTCTAGCGACGCTATTCACTATCGAATGCGAATGAATTTCAGAAAAGAAGCAATACAATCTGCCCATGCAAATCGAAATTTTTAGTACGAGATCATTCTTTATAGAAAACTGTAGTTGAAAAATATATTTAAAAACAAGTTTCCATTTTAATAAAATGTGGAAATAATATGGAAAGGAAAAGATAATTTTTGGAGAAATATATTTTTTCTTTTTAAGTGTATTAATATGCATAAAAGCCTTATCAAGAGAAAAAAGAAGTCGCAATAAATTTAATGATATATTGTAAATACTATTATAATTTTAAATATTAAAACAAAGTTTTTAAAAAATCTACAAATATAATAACATATTATTCATAAATTCCTTTTTTTATATAGAATTTACATAAATTGAAATTGTAGCCATGCGAATATTTTTAATGCTGTTGTTATGGTAATGTGACTAAAATAATAATAAAAAAGTGACAAAAACTGTTTTAAAAATTCTGCTTGATTTATTTACATTATATTGATATAATTTTAATTTTGTTAAATTTATAATTTAATGAACCAATATATTAATTATGGCAAAAAGAGATAAATTTATTTTGGTATTATTCATCAAACATTCTTTTACCAGAATCGTTCTTTATTTAAAATTAATTGTTTCAATTTAATTATTGCGTCCAGAATATGTAAATATATTCATGATTTCGCTTAAATATGATTGATTTTTTTTTATGTATAAAATTATTTTCCATACTTCTTACTGTCAAATTTATCTTATTTGATTTCTTTCGTATAACAGTGAATAAACGGATTCGAAGAAATAATTGTTTGTTTTAGTATACAATTTGTATAACAATTGTTTATATACAGGGTGATCAAGAAATAACAGGAGGTGTTCGAAGTAGTGTGTTA
This sequence comes from Argiope bruennichi, assembly GCF_947563725.1. Taxonomy (NCBI): domain Eukaryota; kingdom Metazoa; phylum Arthropoda; class Arachnida; order Araneae; family Araneidae; genus Argiope; species Argiope bruennichi. The sequence goes on along the minus strand of NC_079153.1, from coordinate 7,411,016 downwards.
TGTACTGGACGAAATATAGCAAAATTTTGCCACCATACACATTAAAATATGCGGTTTCGATTTATGAAGGAAAAAAAAATAGTACCGAAAAATGCTGATAGGGGAAATTCTGGCACTACGATCGAAAACTTTATTATATAATTTGCCTATACGGGTACTTAGTGACATGGAATTTAGGTCATTCTGCAAGAATCCGCCCGTCGATTGCGTTGTTACTACGTGAAAGTGCCTTATTAGTCAAGCTGTTTTATCAATGGGATGAAAATGCTAGTGTTGCTCTTTGTGAATACTGGTGGTTAAAACAGTTACGTAGAGGACCGATTACCATAACTAACTTACGAAGAATGGGTGAAAGATTTGAAACAATAGGAATTCTTGATGAGCAACCAGGCCGAGGACGTAAAGTTATCAAGCAGGAACAAGTTGAAGAAGTTGCAAACGCCGTTATGGATCAGGCGATAGCTAATAAGTAGATACTCAGCAGTGCACGTTCAGTATCACGACAAACAAATGGCCCGCTCTAGACGATGCTGAAGATATTGCGTAAGATTCTGAAATTTTATCCGTATAAGATAACACCCATTAACTGATGGCATTGATTTGAATCTTGGCAATTTATGGTTGTGAGGCGGTTCTTGTTCATTTGAAAGGCGTTGTGTATCAAGGACATATTCCTGATATTCCTACTTTAAAACATCAAATAACGTTATATGTCAATAAATGCCGATATACTGAGAGCCACCGTCGAAAACCTCATGTACCGCATGCCATTATTGAAACATCAAGTTGGTGGTCACCTTGAGCCAAATTTCTAAGTTGCTATAATAAATGCTTTTCATTGGTATTTGGTGTGTTGCTATTTACTGTTTCCATTGATAGTTAGCATTCTTTTTCCACAAATTATGCGCTTGCAACGCCAGGATTTTCCCTATCGGCGTTTTTTTTTTGGTACTAATTTTTTTCTTAATAAATTAAAATCTTGATAATCATATTTTACATTAAAAAGTCATTTTCATTTGCAATTCATTCTAAACGACAGTAAACGTTTGAATGTTTCAAAATCCTTGACTGAATTATACTTTAAAATATTTTCGAAATATTTCAAGTTGAATTCTTTTGACGATAATTATTATGTAGGATTAAATAATTATTATAATGTAAATTCGCATATGTAAAAATATTTTTTTAATAATTAATATTACTAAGAAATAAAAATAGAATAGAGAATTATTTTTATTTAATACTAGCAATACGCTCAGTACTCAAATGCAGAAATGCATCATTCAATTCAATTATTGCATTTTTTCACTTTGCAAGAACTGTTTATAAAAGAGGGATTAATAATTTATGTTTAACTACTTCTGATACATTGTCAGTATTTATGAACATATGGAAAATAATATTTATAAATATGACACGAAAACAATTTCTACCATAAAATGTTTACGATTCTTGAATAAAATTTTCACTTAATATTCTTAGTAAGAAAACATAAAATTGAAAACATATCATCTAGATGGAAAAAAAAATTTAACCTGCTTTTAATGAAAAATCTAATGTCTGTACACAATTTTTTTTTTGTTTAATCTTATCTCAATAAATTGAAGCAAACTGCATCTATTAACTAATTCAGTGAGAGACTTAAAATGAATGGTTTTGTTTCGTTAAGGTTATTTTTTTAAACTCAAAAGGCATTTATTCTATTGACTATACTGTGCCTAACTAAATAACTTGAAATTAAAGATTCATTTCAGTTTTTGCGATTAAAATTTCATTTAAATCGCCATCTATTCCATAATAGCATTAATTTGTTGAAAAGTAAAATATATCTTTTTACAATTCGCTTTTAAGCTATGGAAATTCAATTGTAACTACAATAACAATTGCAATGCTTAAAAAAGAATCTTTTACTTATAAAACATATGTAATATATTTAAGAAAACCATATTGTCAATTGTTGTGATGACGATTTTAATACATTAACAAAACTTCTAAAATTGTAAAAAAATAAGCATTATAATAAAAACACTTGCACAAAATAATATATAATAATATAATAGATGATATTGATTTCAAAATTACTCTTAATTTAAAGATTAAAAATAAACACATTTAAGTATTTATGCTTTTATAAAATTAAGCATTAAATTTTATTAAATGGCAGTGCAGCTAAAAAGTAATGATTTATTAAACAAAAGATTTCAAAATTAGAATTTTATTAGTATTTAGAAATTATCATTAAAATTAATATTGTATCAACTATGAATTGTTTTTTTAAACGAACGAAAAACAAGGTTTCATTTAAAATAAATAAACATCTAAAAAAAATACAGTATTTCGCCCGTTGGAATCATTAGTATTTTTTTCTTTAAACGTATTTTTTTATAGTTAATTTGGGTTTTTTTTTTTCATTCTATTTGTATTTCTCAGAGAATTAGTGTCCACCTTCAATAAATATTTTTCCTTAAGTGATTTTTAACAAAGCAATTAAACTTAAAATCAATTAAATTCAAATGGAATGTTTGTTCATTAGCAAGTTTTCCAAATGAACGTCTCTTGCAAGCGTTAAAGAGATTATTAAGAATCATTAAAGTCTCATCACGCTATTGTAAAATTAAAATAAAAACAAGTTATAAACTAAAGTTTATATTTGGTATTGAGTTCAAAACAAAAGCACTTATCGTAATTATTTTTGCACGAAAAATAGGAATGCGTTTTCGTTAAATTACAATCTTTTATGTTTATTAATCAACAAGATAGAGTTTTAATAAAATGAAAGGAAGTTATACGGAAACAATGTGTTACAAAAATTAATCTTCGCAGAAGAAATTTTAATTTGCTTCTTGTGAACTATTTTTTACCCTGCATCGCTACAATATTTCATTCCAACATACGCAATTTTGTTTATAGAGCAAGTCTATCTGTTTAATTAAAACTTTTATGTGTTTTGAGTGGAAATGTTTGTATGTACACGATATTACAAAGAATATACATTTCATGAAATGAAAATAAAAGATTTACCATATCTGTTAGCAGTGTAATAATAAACTCTCTCTCTTTATATATATATATATATATATATATATATATATATATATATATATATATATATATATATATATATATATATATATATATATATATATATATATATATATATATATATATATATATATATATATATATATACATATATATATATATATATATATATATATATATATATATATATATATATATATATATATATATATATATATATATAATGCTAATTTACGAGACATTGAAATTGTTCTTATTATTTATTGTCGAATGATAGCAGTCAAATGTAAGCAAACCATCATACGAATTTTAGAAGGTTTCATTGAACGTTTTTACAACTACATTAATTTAACATTTCACATAACTAATTAATAAAGTTGCAAAATATTATTAGAAACTTTCAACCGTATAATGTACGCTCACAACATTTCTAATGATAGTTTGTAGAAAAATTTACATCGTATCACCAGAAAATACATTTCATCAGAGGAAAGAAGATATTAAAGAAATCGAGAAATATATTTCAAAGAGAAAGTTTAGTCAACCTCGAAAATAGACTTAATCATCAACAAATGGGCAACGGCTTGTCTAATTGTAATGACACTCTTATGAAAAATGATGTCCCTATCATCCAAAACAATTGTCTTACAAAAAAAATAATAATATTTGTATTATCTTAAGATTCAAAGAATTGCCTTTTCAATGATATCAATTTCATTTCCGTTGAATTCTCTCTCTTAATTTAAAAATGTTTCAATTCATTTTGATATATTACGTATAACACCGTTTTTAAATGCTGTGATTCAATTCAAACTCTTTTATCAAATATGTAATCACACGTTTTTGCCTGTCTTCAATTCCGCAGAAGGATTGTCACTTTTTGCTTTTATTTCGCAATATACACACTTTTTAATTTATAGTAATCTGATTCAATTCAATTTATGTTTTTCAAATGCATGAAATATTTAAGTGAAATGTTTATTAAAAAATGCATTCAATGAATATTTGACAGTCTAAAAAGTCAGTAATCTGGATGAACAAACTGACTGCTAAAGTTGACTAATGAATAATATTTCACTAATACTCATGGCAATCTCTCAAATTTAAATTCCTTTTTTCCCTCTTTATTCAATCTATTCATTGAAATAGAAAGCTATCAAATACTAAATTAAGGGCTTTGAACAGCTTTCTAGTTAGAATTTTTCCCCTATCACCAATAGTTTTCCGAGCATTACTAAACTCAACATTTCACTGTCAGGGAAACGGTTATACGCTTCATTTCGTAAATAATATTTACTCTTCCAATGGTTGCATTGCTGCGTTTAATAACTTAATACGGTAATGAATTAAATAATGGAAAATGGTCGCATATCATACATCATTCCCATATTTCATACATCATGAATCATCCCCATCCTATATACAGAATACATCATCTCCAACATATATGCATCATACATCATCTCCAACATATATGCATCATACATCATCTCCAACATATATGCATCATACATCATCCTCATCAATATAATAGGTTAGTAAGTTTGCCTATAGCGGATAAAATGCCTCTCAGAATAGAGAGGAGATATTTTTATGTAAGGTTTAGTGTCCCAGTCCTTACGTAGATACAAGTAATCATCTGATGAAGCTTTTGTATTTACCGTAGACAAAACATTAAGCATACTCAGAAGAAACCGGAATTTCAGAAACTTTTATAGTAATGTTTCAATCCAAGTAAAGCACATTGAATTAGAGCCCTTATCAAGGTCTTAAGGATGTTATTTCGGCTAGATTCTCAGACCTGATGCAGATACAAAAAATGATCTGATTGATCTTCTGTATTGGCCGTAAACAAAACTTTAAGCTTACTCCAAAGAAACTAGTACTTTTGAAAACTTTTGTAATAATGTATCTATTCAAGCAAAGCACTTTAAATTAGCGTATTTATCAAGGTTTTAAGTTTGTACTTTCGGTTAGTGTCCCAGTCCTTATGCACATTTGAGAAATGATCTGATCAAGCTTCTGTATTGACCGTAAACAAAACATTATGATTACCCCGAAGAAACCTGTCTTTTCGAAAACTTTTACAATAACGTATATCTCCAAGTAAAGTACATTGAATTAAGGTACAGACCGAGGTCTTAAGGGAGTCCTTTCAGTTCGCACGTAAGTGCCATTTCATTTTTCATATCACCAAACGAGAACTACTGCTCCTCCTCTTTACAGAACAAAATACACGTTGGACCTCCGGTACTCGCCGTCAGGTCAGGAAAAGACGGCCTTTCAAGACGATAACCCTTCTTTTTAAAATTCCTCAGGCATTCCATTCGCGTGACGTCTTACATGCAGCATAAGAAAATAAAAGAGTTTTAGAACAGCGTTGGGTGCGAACAAGGTCGCGCGGCCAGTCTTGTAGTAAAAATGTAGTATATGCAACAACACGCTTTCATGTTATGTCTTTTCCTGTGTGAAAACTCAATATTCAGCTGTGTAGGTTTATATAAAGGAGTCCAAGATGGAAATACGGCTGACGTCGGAACGCCATTTCTGGCCCGAGTGTAACAGAGACATATTTCTTCTGATTGACTTATTACCATTTCAAGTCTTAACATACTTTATAAAGTATACAATATCACATTTTAAATATCAAAAATTAAAGCGGTTTTTTTATTTATGTGTTAGAAGAATAGCCTTTCGTCATCTATAAAAATAATCTCATGGGACAATTCTACATGAAAACAATCATTATTTTAAAGGTAGGATTCATTACTTTTGTGTTGATATTGATTGGTATATTGCAATTGACAACTTTCTCTTTATTTGTAGAATAATTTTAAAAAAATGAGTTACGCATGAAAGAATGAGGGACTTACAACTTACTTACTTAATTGTCCAGTTGGAGCTGCTAAATTTGTAAGGATCATGTTTTCAGAAGAATGAAAGCGTGTTTATTATACGTGTTTATATGACATATAGAAATACGAACATCTGAATATTGTGGAGGTTTTTGACACGTTTTTATGTTTATTGAATTAGCTTAATAGAATACTATACAATTTTTATTCAGTATTTTCATGAATACAGACATTTCACTTTGTGCATTTTTTATATTAATCTCTAAATGCTGGCATTATTTAAAATCTTCCCACCTTTTATTCTATATGTTGGGAAGAATTGATTTTGCTTGGCCTAAGGATTGTGATGTTGTTTTTTTTAATTAATTTTACAATTTATAGTTCCTTGTATTTACAATTTATAGTTCCTTGTATTTACAATTTATAGTTCCTTGTATTTACAATTTATAGTTCCTTATTTCTCCAGTTCTTATTTTCAATTGTCTTTTTTGAGAAAGAAAAGACTGCCCCTTGAAACACTTGACATTTTCATAATGATGTGTTGCCAAATAAGTTCAATGGAAATTCTATAAATATCAAATAATTCGGTATCAGTACTCATTAATTAATATATCAAAATAGGAATCACTTAAGAATTTCAAATGACACATGATGTGATTATTGAGATTGCATAAAGTCAATGGAATGAAAAAATTATAAAGACATATCTGTCCCTTAAATGTTACATATTTAATATTGTATATTTGACAATTTTATTGATTTCAAATGACTTTTTCTAATTATTCACTTTGATTCAAGTCTAAAGACGCTGAAAATAATTCAATAAATAATTTAATTAAAACATTCGAATTAAAGTATTTAAAGCCCCTTCCAAAGTCCCACTATTTCATTTATTCTTATAAACAGTTAATTGGTTTTTATTTCATAAAATATTGATGATCATTTATTTAACTAAAAAATTCTATAAATGCATATTTAATTTTTCTTTAATATATACGAAATCTTAAAACAAAACAGTTGCTTTGGATATATTCTAGCTTATAAAATTTGTAGAACTAATTTATAAGCGAATTAAAATATTATTGTAATTCATGCTTACTCATCTTTGTATTAAAAACTCATATTTTGTTCAAAAACAACTCTTATATAGAGTTAAATTATTTTATGCGTTCCTTGTCTTAACGGCAAAGAATAAAGCGTATGAGCCTTTTGCCGTTTATTTTACAAATCCTTCAGTTTAGACAGCCATATTAAATCACTAACGCATGTGGGCACAAATGGCAGCTCCCTTGCTCCAAAGGTAACGTAGAAATGTATTCTAGCTTATAATACTCAGTTATGTGTTGACGATACATCATTTGCTATACGAGTCACGTACAAAGGGTGGCGTGACTGCTGACATAAGACTCGAAGATGTGAATTTCAGGCGACTAGAAATCGTGAGATGGATCGCCCATCAGCACAATCCCTGCAAAGATGCTAAGACCACCCCTTGGACATGAAACGGCAGATTTTAATTACTGTCCTTGTTTCCTTTTTGGCGCATTAAACAGGCGCAGTTTTTATCTTTTGTTTCATGCAGTTTGGAAATGATTTAAAAGTTCTTCCTGCTGTACCTGTGCTCTTTCCGTTATCATATTTCGTAATGGCAGTAGAATTTTTGGTTCTGATTTTTTTAGTGATGAATAATGGACGAGACGTTTTAATACATGACGCTTAGTAAAGGAGCAATTTATTATTATATTATAATTTCATGCTATAAATTATTCACTAGTAATAGTAATGGATATAGGTTAAATTTTGAAGAGACTATGCATCAATACTACACTTCAAAATCATAAGTTATGCAATAAATTATTTAATGTCCATTCGAATTTTAATTAAAAGCGTATTCATTAATCTTTAAAATATATCATTTTCCCTTGATAATTGCAATCTTAAATAATTATTTGGATGTTCTTATACAAATATGTTATGTAAAAAACCCTTCTATTATCCAGGAGAAATTATTATCCAGATTAAATTGTTATGTAAAAAACCCTTCTTTGATATTTTGATACAGCTGGTCAATTATCCAGGAGGTTTAAAAAGTAATAATAAATAGTTGCTAAGAATCTCATAACAAGGAGAATTAACAACAAGATAAAAATTTGTATAAATGTGAAGTGGTAGTGAAATCTATATATGCAGGATTACAGTTGCATGAGGCTCTTAATTGTGTATGCCGCCAAATATATATATAAATGTTACCTTGTGCTGCCCTAAAGAAATAGCATATTCCCTAAACAGAATAACCGATTCCAAAATTAAACAGACTTTCCACATTTCACATGTATTGCATGTTCGCGAACTGAATCCATATAACGTAGTAAGAAAAACCATAATATAAAGAAAAATTGTATAATATTGTTTTCTGCTGTGTTGTCGCCATTTAGAATAGCCTATAACGGGAGAAATCAGCTCGGTAATAAGTTGAGATTTAGTTTTTCAGGAGTAAATAGACGCTACTTAAATCTATCAATATGACATAGAATAAATAAATATAAAAGATTTATATAAAAGATATTATATAAAGATTTTATATAAAAGATATTATATAAAAGATTTTTTTTCTTCGAGAAAGCGAGTAATTATTATATTTTTAAATAATAGATTAAGCATTAGTGAAGTGAATTTAAGGTTGAATATTCCATTCATTATAATTGTATATACATAAAAATAGAACAAGAAAATCAGTATTTTTAAAATTTTAATAAAAGGAAAGTAATGAAACCCATGCAAATGACTTCTTTTGTACATAAATTATACCCTTTTATTTCTAAAACTATAAAGTACAGTTAAAGCAATTTTAATATCATTTGCTTTACCAGATTCGCTCTTTGCAAACATTATATGTTCGATAAAATGGTAGAAAATAGCGAACCTTTAAACAATATTGCTTTATCTGCAATATGTTACTGTTCCAACAGTTTGCCACTTCCAACAAAATTTCTGAAGCCTTTCAAGTATCACTAAGTGATGTTTAATAGAATTGAACTTGTGTAATGTGTTCTTTCTGTTGAATTTATAACTTCGCGATCGACAGCATAAAGCTAAACATGACTTAATAAGCTGAAAAGGAAAAATTATCTATTTTTGTTGTTTTAGAATATCATATATGTAACAGGAAATATCATGCATATTAATATTTTGTCAGTTTGCAATATATAATGTCCGTTATTGATGTAAGAGATTTTCATGATACATGGATGACATTTTAAAACAACGAAAAGACAAAAACTCATTTTTCTTTTACCAAATTGTTCTTATTTGTATATCAACAGTATGTTGTGCCACTTATGTTTCATGTGTGTTATAAGTAAACAGAAGAGAATAATCTAATTGATTGAAAATGAACTAAAAATAGCTAGCATCTGAATTTTGAATTTTTTTTTATTTTATAATAATATAATGTTATAAAAACATCTATCATTTACTTGCTCCAAACACGATTAACAGCTAGCTTGGCTGTTGATAAATCTGTACTCTATGTTCGTCGCTATCATCCAGTAATCTAAATCTGATTTTATTTTGGTATTCTGAACTTTAGCAAACAAAATTTAATAGATGTAGTTAGTAGTAAATTTTACAGTATTTTATCCAGAATGTTATTTGAAATAATTTCTGTTCACAATTGCCATTTTTAATTTTTGGACAATGCATGTCCGTGACCTTGTCCAATAAAAATGCATAAGGAATAGTAAAACATATTTTTTTTATCTGAATCGAAATGACGGTGCATAGACATAAACGCTGCATGTCCTGATTAGATGACTATTTATATGACGTATGCGTTTTAAGTATTGAGGACCTTTCTGTTTCGATAAAACAATTTTTAATATTAATTTCTTGATTCAGCTTTAAATAAAAATGTCCTGCCTTGCTCTGCAAGCAAAGTCTGTTCATAGATCCCAAATTTTGAACTTCAGTGCAGCTGATGTTGACTAACCATAAACATATATCTGGTTGCGATTATCGTTTCCCTATATCGAATCTAGGATTTATCTTCTCATGGATAAGTATCAAATTTAAAAAATCAAACTGGCCAGTTCAAGTAATCTTAAGAACTATTTGCAATACATTAATATCAAATTTAGCATTGCTTGACTTTAGCTAACTTCGTTACTGGTTTCACATAAAGCAAGATGTATCTGTTGTATGAAAGTAATTTTTCGACATAGCATAGAAATTTTGGTAAAACTGACAGTTCAACAAATGGATAAAATAAAACACTCTATACTTCAAAATGGCAAATTCTTTACAACTAATCAATTTTGCATTTCCAAAACCATTTATGAATGTTCGCATGACAAATTTAGTAAATAATGCAAGAAAAAACATGCAAATGCAATATACTAATTATGGTAAATGATTTTATATTATTTATTTTTATTAAAGTAACATCCCTAAATTGCACAATAGTTGAGACTAACAAAAAAAAACACGAACATCTATTTCTAGTTTTATTTATAAATACCAATAAATTTTAATTCATAGGCTTGGTAAACACGTGATTTAAAAGCGAGATGCCTAAAAGATAATGCCGTTTCTCTTACATATCGGCACGCAATTCATATGAACATATGAAAATAAATATAAAAGTACTGCATGAAATGGGTATATTTGGTATCGAAGCCTTTACACATTACCTCAAAAGTTTCAATAAAAAATGCCTAATTTTTAAAAATGTTTTGGTAGGTAGTTAGTAAAAAAAACTGTTTATTTGAAAAATGCTGTGTTCAACTAAATTAGGAATAAAATTTGATGCTTTAAATAACTATTCGTATAAAATATTAAATGACACTTAATTCACAACAATTATGTAACATATTTTAATCGTTGCTTAGCTTTGCCAAAAAGGAGGTCATTTGAGTTCGACTTTCTTTAAATTTGAGAAAATGCCGCGGCTATTTTACGTATTCATAACGTTTTAATACTCGATGATGAAACATTTTTAAGAAACAAAGCATGACGTAAGATAAAAACTGCTAAAAGACTTTAGCATAATTTTTAATCTTACATCTAACCAGATTATATTTTAATATGCTAAATTTGCTATTCAAATGAAAAGTAGAACATAAAATTATGCATATTAGAATAATCTCAATTAAAAATAATACTTTTGCTTTGATACACAATTTCTTTTATTTTAAATTTAAAACTTTTATTTTTATCTCCAAAATCGTTTTCATTTACTAGCTACAATTAATACAGAAATTAATTAGAAAATAGCAAATAAAATTCAAATTCAGCTTTATAAATATTTTGATTTTTTAAAAATTGTTTATGAAAATGTATTTGCTCAACGAGACTTAGTAATTTTATGACATAGATATCTGCTTATATCATTTAAATGCATATTGGGTGATGTATGCCTTGACATACTGATTTTATTCCTCATTCAAAATGCGCAGTAAATGTTAAAAATAATGCGGGTATCTTTTGTGCTTTGGATGATGCAAAGTTTTGTATTATAGAATTCTGAGTATTTACTTACATAAACTAATATTTAGTGAACATTTCTTCATTTTAGTATAGAATATTCAGGATGACTATAAAAAAATAATAATAATAACTTTTAAATATTTACAAATTTTAAAAAATTCAGTCATTTCCTTCTGAACAATTACAGATTATTTAGAAACGGTTTCGCCTGTTTCAAATGTAAACAGCGTAAACACGTTGTTCCTGATTACAGACATCTGAAATTTCAGGATGCTGAATAAAAATGTAGAGTTTCAAACAGCTTTCAAAAATTACAAACTGTATGTATTATCAGACCAATTTTATGTATTGCCAAATATAGAGCTTGTTGAGGTTTCGCTAATAATTATGGCGAAGTACCTTAAAATAACGAAGAAGAATTTATGAATAGCGATGGTTCAAAGATTGCTGAATGCGTATTATGAATGATAATTGATCAAAGAAGCCATCAATAAAATCAATGGCTGAATGAATCGCAATGATCTAAAAGATAGTGAAAAATAAACTAAGATGAGATTACAGAAAATGTTGATTTAAAGTTAGAAATTGCTATAATATTTTAACAGTAAAATTGGACATGCATCATGTGCGTCAAATCCTGACACAGGAAAGCATTCCTAAAACCCTGACACAAGAAAATGTGGATGAGCACATCTGAAATTACGATGATAGTCTCAGTAGACTTAAATCCAGAATCTTGAACCGATTGATGGTGGGACAGAAATGTGGAAATAATCAGAAAGTTTCAGTTCTTACAGCTGCAAAGGAAAGTTATTGCTAATAATTAGAATTGTAAAGGAGAGAGACACAGGACAATCCTTCCTGATAGTCGAACTCTCTCTAAAAAGAACGCTTGAAGTCCTCGATCTAAAGGCTTGATTCAATAAAACACAAATGACTAAATTTTTGTATGGACAAGTCTCTTGAAAGAAATTAACACAGGCTCATAAGTCCCTCCTGGTATCAAGCTATTCTTCAAAATATTTAATTATCTTACGGCCATAACAATCTTATTTCCTTATCTTATTCAATGCAACATTTAACTATTACTTCGAATGCAGTATTTGCTTGAGAAGCAGGGATTCTTCGTTTTCGAAGCAATACGGCGCTTGTTGATGTTGCAAGTGAAGGATATTGCAAAATGAAAATTGCACTCTCAGTTTATATTTTTATATGAAGAATAACAAAAATTCCTGATTGTACAACATGGCTTATTCGAAAGAAGCAACAAATATCCTTTATTTATTTGTTCTCGATTAGTAAAATTAGTCCTGAACATTTATAATGTAGTAATACGAGATTCTATAGAATGTAAATATCAATAAATAAGAACTGAATCTGATGTATTTGTTTTTTAAAATATATACCCAAGGTATAGTTAAGAGAACTCAAAAAAGGAAAAGCCATCAGGATTTTAGCAACGACATTAAAATTTCTAATTCAGATCCCAACAAATATATTTATAAGCGTATGATTGGATGGTTATTCCATAATCGTCCAGTAATTAACAAGTCAGCATCAAATTCTATGGTATTCTTCGTGCTACAAATATAGTTCCAGTACTTTATCTTCAGCAGAATGCAGAAAAGTTGGAGAGCGAGTTATAAATTTTACCAGAGATTCATGCTATAACCATAAATTTAAGATTTGTTTATATATATATATATTTCCATTTTCGAAATCTTACGTTATTGTACTTTTTTTTCTTTTATGATTATTTTTCATGATGTATGTTGCCATTTAAAGTTCATGTATCAACAAAATTATTTGTGCCCAACCTTTTAACTTTTAGAGTATTTGAAATCAAAAAAAGTATATTAATAGTGCAACTCAAAAATCACAAATGCATGATTAAAATGACTCCTTTTCAACAATTGTAAATGATCCATTATACACTGTAACATTTCCAGAAACATCTTTGTTTCCTAAAGAAAATTTCTTTACAAGTTACCACCAAAAGACTTTGTCAAAGGAATTTCGTATTAGCACACTTACTTAAAATTAGTCTTAGCAACTGCATTTAAAAGAATTTTCCGCTTCCTCCCACAAAAGGAGATTCTTCTGAAGTTGGAAGAGAAATGGAAAAGTTTACGCTTCTTGTTTTCTACGGATTATAAAACGCGAAAACTACGGAAAACTGCCTATGGAAGAAAAATAGAAAATAATCGGCTTAGAAATCTTTCTGCAATTACATTCTGAAACAAGGGATTATTTTTGAGGGAAATGCTGTGGAAGACTCTGAAATGAAATAGCATTTTCATAACTGAATATATTGACACAAAATTTTAAACTGTCTCATGACGGTAATTGCTTTAGTTTCTGCATTATGCAAGCCTCATTTATTCTGAGTCAAGATTTCTGAGTAAAAATCTTAAATTTGAAATGAATGTTTAAGTGAATGATTCATTGTGATAAAAGATTTCTAGGGATAATGAATCAAGTCAGAAGAATTTATAATATCTAAAATTCCTTTTTGCTGCCTTGAAGATATTATTTTTGATCATAATCTTTTTCAAATTTAAATTAATAAATGATATCAATAAATGAAATATCCTTGCTGGTATATGATATTAATAGATTTGTTTGCGAATTTGTAATCATATCAAAATATGAGATTTTTCTTAGGCATATGCATTACTTATGATTGGAAAGTTGTTTTTAATTGCAATTAAATATGTTTATATATCATGAAAGATTAAATCGACATATATTTTATCTTTTCGACAAAAAAGTGTGTTTTAATCCTTTTCCTTTTGAAAGATCCTTTGAGAATTAACAATTTCTTTTCAAGTCAGTAATTAATTAGTATTTAAATTAATAAAAATATTGTATGGTAAGATTATTCAAATATTTGTTTTTGACCCAATTCTGTAATATTGTTTTTTTTAATTTACTAGCTCATAATTTGATATCTCAGAGTATCCAATTTTTTTTTCATTTCCTCCTCTGTATGTATTTCTACAAATATTATATGGAGGCCTCATTATTTAGTGTTGCGATGAAAGCAGATACAGATAAAAGGGGATCATTAATATAATAGATATAGTTAAAATGATCTTATTTATAGTTTAAAAAAATTCCAAATGAAAAAATGGTTACATATAATATGAAAAAAAAAAAAAAAAAAAAAACCATGCTTGCTATCGTAAACTATTGCAAAATAAGAAAAAAAAATCATGAGCAATAACTCAGGAATATAATGTATTATTTCGAGTAACTATTTTGGAAATATCGTTAATTATTATGAAACAAAAATACTTTTCTCGTCGCATGTATGCAGTAGAAAAATGATAGATAGAATTACAAATAATAAATGCACATCGTTAATACTTAAAAACTAAAAGAAAATACAGGCATTATAGAAAAAATAAAATTATGAATGACCTGGTAATTAGAATAAAATCAAGTTTTATATACTGCTAGATGGTGTTACTATTTATATTTCACATCTGTCAACTATATCGTAGATATGTCGTCACATTATACACCCTTTAATGTATTCAATCCGAGAAAGAAAATACATAAAGCTAGCGGAGTAATAATTTGGTCAAACACAATTGTGATAACAAACACAAAAAACCGCTATATATAGTAAGCAGTAGAGTTAACCAAAAACTTTATATTTATAAATTAGGACAAAATGGTCTGAAAGTAATGCCTATTTATTTACTCTCAAACTTATGATATATGACGAAAGTGAACTTGAGTTCTTGCATCAGATGCTATGACTACACATGCCTAAAACCCTTAAATAAGCAATAAAAGTAAAAAAAAAAAAAAAAAAAAAAAAACTTCGTAAATTTAAAAAAAAATTCGTAACATTCGAACAAATCTAGTAATATTTTACATTATGATATTCTCGTAATATTTTTATATTTTAATAATAATTACTCATAATTATTATTAAAATAAAGGTTTTTTTTTTCGGAGCTTGAAATTATAGAAAAAAAATATATTCGTCCTAAGAGAATGTATGGGGGGGAAATTAAGAAACATATGCAGAAAATCTCCACTTCTTATAGTTTAGCAATAAATAACTGAATAAATTGTTGTTTTTGTATTAAAATAAATTAGAAAAATAAGAGATTATCTGAATCTTTTATTTCACAGGAACACTCATGTTCTCTAGTTATGTCACCAATGATCACCAGAGATATTGCAAAAGAAAATTTGTTGAGCCTCCAACCTCCATAGTTGAGGTGTTTCCGCCAATTAATATGATGGCTTTCTGTTATAGATAATCCATTAGAATGCTTCATCAGGATGTATTGTTTACTACAGAAGTATAATTAAGAACAGAATTTTCATTTTTGTGATAAGATGTATTTAATCAAATTTAGTTGGCATGGATGGATAGTTATTTTTAATACGGAAGTCAACAGCCAGTCTCTAAGACGGCTATTTATCTTTAAAATAATAGCTTTATAATTTCTTTGGTTTCCTTTTATAACTATTTTTTTTAATCTTGTTATTCTTTTGCTTAGAATCTTGTTTTTATTTTGTAAATATCATATCCTCCTTTTTAAGAGAATAGATTTACGCTTCCAGTCTTCCAAATATTTGAAATATTTATATATGTTTGTCGGCGCTGCCGAGCTTTTTTAATTCTTATTTCTCATCAGAAAAATTAATAAGGCAAAGACTGCCCTTTTTGTAAATAAATGTAAACGAAAATAATTGGCATGACACCATATTTAAATTTTTTGACAACATTTAATTGACGTAGGACGAAACATAACATATAAGAACACTATTACAAAATTTAGTACGTTAACATCATAGAACTTTCCAACATCCAACCACCTTCTCTCGGCCCCGTCTCTCCCGCCGTCCTTCTTCTTCACCCTCTTCCCTTCAGTTCGTTTTCTGGTTCTAATCATCCGCAGCGCCCTCACACGCCGCCCCTAAGAGAAAAACTGGTCTTCAAACGGCAAAAGTTTTTCTCTGATTCCTTTGGACAAAGTTAATAACATATAAGGAAAAATAACTAAACTAAATAAGAACATCTCATCCACATATTGAAATAACAATGAAAGCTCCGAATATATACATATATGAAAAATAATTAAACGAAATATGAACATAGCATACATATATTAAATAAAAATGAATACATATATTGAAAACAATTAAACACAATAAGAATATAGCATACATATGTTGAAATAAAAACTGAACAAAACATACATTAACACAATGGATATTGAGAACTAATTTTAACAAGAAAAAGAACTAATGTTTAGTTTGTAGACGAGATAAAGCATCAGCGTCTTTGTTTAAGATTCCAGGACGATGAGTAATTTTGTAACTCCATCGTTGCAAAGCCAATGCCCACCTAGTTAATTTAGGGCTTTTTGGAGTTTTTTTCAATTAAGTATTTTAATGGATTATGATCAGTTAGGATTTCTACCGTAGTTCCATGCAACCATTTATCAAATTTTTTAAATCCAAACAAAATAGCATAAGCTTCCTTTTCAATAGTTGACCAATTTTTTTGAGTTTTGTTAAATTTTTGGCTTACAAATGCGATGGGTTTATAATTTCCCTTTCCATCTTTTTGGGTTAGACAACAACCAACTGCATAGTCAGAAGCGTCTGAGTGAATTTCGAAAGGTTTACCAAAATCAGGGGCATTTAACGCTGTCGCCTCTCATAAAGCTTTCTTCAATCTAAAAAACGATTCTTCTTCGCGTTTTCCCCAATTTACATCTCCTGATTTTTTCCCTTTGGTTAGTTCAGTTAGAGGGGTTGCAATTTCCGCATAATTAGGAATATATGATCGATAAAAACCCATTAGTCCTAACACAGATCTTACTTCCTTTTTCGTCTTTGGCCTTTCTAGTCGCTTTATTGCCGCAATTTTTTCCTCGTCCAATTGTAGTTCTCGGGCCGCGAAAGTGCATTTTTTAAATTTTACAGAAAACTCTGTCTTTTCTAATTCCTGCAATACCTTTCTCAGATGAATTAAATGTTCGCTCCATGTTTTGGAGTACACTATTATATCGTCAATGTAAGCTTGAGCATAACTAGAATGGTTTCGAAGAACACTATTCATTATTTTTTGGAATGTACCCGATGCTCCCGATAGACCAAAAGACATAACCTTCCACTGATATACTCCGTTATTAGTGGAAAAAGCTGTTAAGATTTTGTTCTCATCATTCATTTTAATTTGGTAATATCCCTTTAGCAAATCTAGACAAGATAACCATTGAGCCATCCCCGCAGTAAAAACTAATTCTTGTGTATCTTTCATGGGGTAATTAGGAACTTTTGTTACAGCATTAAGGGCTCTATAGTCAATACACATTCGAATGGATGCGTCCTTCTTTGCCACACATACTATAGGATATGTAATGTCTGCATTCGAAGGTTCAATCAAGTGTAAGTCCAACAGTTCTTTCACTTGTCTGTCCACCTCTGCTCTATAAGACATTGGAACACTGTAGGAATGCGGTTTCCGTCTAGTAATATTGGGCAAAAGTTCAATCACGTGCTCCCCGATTGCAACTGGTTGCACTGGTCTTTTGAATAAGGGTTCAAATTCTTTTAATAATGTCTCCAATTCTGTTTGATGCGTAGTTGATAAGTCAGGTGAGGCTACGGATTTTACTTCCTGCCAAAAGGAGTCTTCTTTCAATGGAGTATTTTCGATGTCACCAAATTCTTCTTCCCCTTCAAATATGACGTTCACACTTCCGGAGCTAGCAATAAATTCTCTCATTTTATTTTGATGCACATGCCTCAGACTACCATCAGGCATCTTCACTAAAAATGAATGTTCATTCTTTCGTGATTCGATGGTACATGGACCTTGCCATCTAGCTAAAAGCTTGTTTCTAGAATCAGGTAATAGAACAATTACCTTGTCTCCTGGATTAAAGACTTTCTTCGTAGATCTCAAATTGTAATAACGAGCCATTCTTTCTTGCTGTACTGTTGAAATCAATTTTGCTTTCTCAGCTGCGTCTTCTAGCTGCTTCTTAAGCTTTTCCATGTAAAGAGGTACTGGAGTAGTATCCAACTGCAAACCCTCTTCATCTGCCACCCAAGTGTTCCTCAGAATAGATAAGGGTCCTTCTGGTGTTCGTCCATATAACAACTGAAAAGGTGCTACGCCGGTCGTGCTGTTGGGGACTTCTCGATAGGCCCACAAAATGAATGGTATTTTTGTATGCCATGTACGTGGCTCTTCCAAAATGACATGATGTAGCATGTGCTTTAACGTCTGATTAAATCTTTCTACCAGGCCATTCGACTCTGGATGCAATGGTGTCGAAAATCTTGGGCTGGATCCCATTCTTTTTTCAAACTCTTGTGTCAAACTAGCATTGAAATTAGTCCCATTGTCTGATGCTATTATATTAGGCACACCTGTCCGCATGAAGATGGTTAACAGTGCTTCACATGTAGCTTTGGCAGTTAGACTGGTCAGTGGTACCGCCTCAGCCCATCTCGTGTGCTGATCAACTAGACATAATATATATCTGTGACCTTTTGCACTAGGCGGATCTATAGGTCCAATGATGTCGATGTTTACCACTTGGAACGGCAATTCTGGTCTTGCCACAGGAGTAATTGGTACTCTGTCCTTTTGATTTATTCGCCTTGTCAACTGACAATCTTTGCATTGTTGACAAAAAGCTCTGACATCTTTGGATATTCCATGCCAGTAAAAAGAATACCTTATTCTTTCAGCAGTTTTTCTTGCGCCCATGTGACCTCCAAATACCGAACAGTGAGCTAAATTTAGAACTTCAAGTCTACGCTTCTTAGGCAAAACTAGCTGAGCAACGGACTCCCCTAAAACTTTTTCTTTGTGAAACAAAAATTTATTATGGAAATAATATCCTCCGGACTTTTCATTTGCACATTTTCTAGCATATTCCAAATCTGGACAATCCACGTGATCTTTACGAAATTCGTCCGACCTTGATAGTTCTTTAGCATTCTTTTCTGAATTTTCCACAGAAAATGCCCTTATTTCTTCACTTCCCAAGACTGGGTTATCATCACTTGTTTCATCGACGATTTCTCTATCTTTAATTGTCTTCGGTTCTGTGTCCTTTTCGGAAATATCAACGAAATAATTTTCTTGAACACCCTCCAGCTTGTCCCTTATTTCTGGGGGCAACAGTACATCATCCACCAGAGTAGGAGCAACTGCACACAGCACTTCTTGGTGAATCATGTTCCCGTCTTCGCCAACGATGACACCCATTGGAATATTGACAAGAGAACATTTCTCCGCTGGACCAAAAATGCCTTTTATATAAATTGAAGCCTTATCTTCAACAGGAAAATCAGTCAATATATCTCTTCTGACTACAGTTATTTCAGTGCCAGAATCAATTAAAGCTGTTGCAGGCTTTCCATTCACACTTATACGTATCTTTTCTAGATTACAAAGACCTTTATCAAGAGAAGGTCGTCTGTGAGACATCACTTTAGCCACTACTGCCGTTTCCTTAGTTACCGGTTCTGGGTCCACGACAGTTCTGTGAACATTTGCCTTTCTTCTACTATCTTGATCTGAGTTCGTCTTTAAGAGTTTGGGACAGAACTTCTTTACGTGACCATCCACTCCACAGAAATAGCAAGTAAACTTTGGACGGTTTTTCGGTTCGTATCTATTCCGTGTGAAACCTTTATCTTGCTTCATCTGTTTAGGACTATTATTATAGTCTCTGTTATCACGGCTAAAGGCGTTATTTCTAACATTTACTTGTTGATGTCCCTTGGGATTTGGATTTGATGGTCTCCGATAAGTTTTTCGAATACACTCGTACTCGTCTAGCTTGTCTGCTAAATCTTGGGGTTTGATTAATGTCCCCCCCACATCAACAAAATGGTCACGAACCTCTTGTGGAACTCTCTTCTTTACTTGATCCGTAATGATCAAATCTTTCAGTCCCTCCAAATCTGTGACATTCAAAGCTCTTATCCAGCCTTGAAAGTAATTTGTAACTTCATAAATGAAATCTTTCCAACTCTTCTCTGGATTTCTTTGGTGCTGAACAAATTTCTGCCGAAAACCCTCAGCATTCAATTTAAACTTCTTCATCAAGATTTCCTTCACATGTTCAAAATTAAAAAATTCTTCTTCTGGAATTTTTGCGATCAGTTCCACTATCTCTGCAGGCATGAGAGGTATTAAACATGACACCCAGTTTTCCTCATCAATTTTCAACCTCTTGACTTGTCTCTCAAACAATGACATATATAAGACAATGTCACATTCTTTTTCGTCGAATTTTGGCATGGACTTGGAAATTTCAATCTGCGGATTGATATGAAATTGTCCACCACTAGCTGAACTAGCATTAGATGCAGCCATTCCTGCTTCTATTTTTTTCTTTTCCAATTCAAATTCCATCTCTCGCTTCCTTGCTTCCATCTCCATCTGCAACTTCGACTTACTCTCTTGTTCCTTTCTTGTAGAGATTATTGTTTCTAGTAAAGTTTTCACAAATTCTTCTTCATATACCTGACTGCCAGTGATTAATGTTTTTAGCCATATACTGTCATATCAGATTTCGGTTCCTCCCCCATTTCAGTTGCCAACACTATAAGATCACACTTGATACCCTTTGCCAAAAACGCCATTATTAAATAATAATTCTGACCCGAAAATAAGAAATTTACCCTGTTTCTTTTGAATTATACAAATTCTTTTTTTTGTTGTTGTTGTTTTAAAAACGCGCAACAAGAATTCTGTTACTGCGGAGATACTCTTTACAATATTGAAAAAAAAATACTCAAATGAAAATAAAGTAAAATAATAATAATTGCTAACAATATTATCTTGATAATTTTTAAATTCATAAAACTTATTTTAACAGTCTAAAATGCAAGTACATGTTTCAAACAATTTCTGTTTTATTTGAAAACATTTCTTAAAATATTAAACATAAAATGGTTTATGCACTTGCGACAAACTTTTTATAATGTAACACAAATTAACTTTTAACAACTTTTGTTGTTGTTCTATTTCACAACAATAAAATATAATCTCTAATACAACACTCCCTTTATACTTATATCAATAAAAAAAGAAAATGCAAAAGTAATAAATCTTCCATTAATAAAGATCATTCATATTAAAATATTAAACCAGAATTATTTATTTGAGCTATAGTCAAATGTTACGAAACAATAACTGAAAGAATTTAGTACATAAACAATCATAAAATGAAGAGAGTATTAGAATGCTTTCCCGAATAACAGCAAATAGTATTAATTATAAGAAATATCCTTTTAATAAAAAAACACAAATGGCATAAATTAGATGATAAAAAAACCCCCATAAATCTACTCTTTCCTTTTACTTATTTCTTGTTTTCTTTTTTTTTTAACTGCCGTCAACATGATTCATAAAACAAGAATGATTTATCTGGAACACCGGAAATACGTATATCAATCAGAAAAGTATTATTTTTAAAATATCTTAATATCTTTCGTTCGGAATCGAAACGAAAGTGTTACTGGTAATTATTTTTCAACTAGAATACAGAATTATGAAACACAAAATTCAATTAAACATATCACTTATTTAATAGAATACAGAATTATCAAGCATAAAATTCAATTAAACATGTCACTTATTTAAGACAACAATCAAAATAAATTCTTTAATGTCCAGAATATCTGAAAAAAGAACATAAATATCAAAACAAGTGAAACAAAAACTCGTAGAGCTTATTATTGTATTTTCCAAGAATTAATTCGTTGCAATGTTTATGGAACAATTACTTTATTATATATTTAAAAAAAATATATCAAAAGAACAACAGTTTTATTCTTATAAAAATAAAGAATTTATTATAAAATGATATACAATTATTTATGACAGCATTCACCCTTTCAAAACGAAACGTTAGTGTCAACAGTTGTTCAGCTCATTTCTTGATAGAAATAAATTTCTAACACAGCATGTTTTAGTTTTATTTCTCTAAAAGGTACAATAATGAACTTTCTTTTTTTTTTTTTTTTACTCTCTTTATTTTACTGACGTAAACTATATTTAATCATCGTAACCACTGACGCGGTATTATCACTGACGTAACAAATAAAATGGCAAGTTCCTGGCGGAACAAAGTATAAACTATAATAAATTAATACTTATTTGTACTGTAAAGATATATTACCAACATGTTAGAAGGTGACACAACATGCAGAAGTTTGAAATCTGGATATCACTGGCGTGATACAACAACTTATATTCCTGACGGAACAAAATCACTGACGTGATACAACAACTTATATTCCTGACGGAACAAAATCACTGACGTGATACAACAAATTATATTCCTGACGGAACAAAAAAACTGACGTGATACAACAAATTATATTCCTGACAGAACAAAATCACTGGCGTGATACAACAAATTATATTCCTGACGGAACAAAACTATATCTTTACATGCGCACCAAATCAGTAAACATTTAGCTTATCTGAGTTCCTTTAGCTACTGCCGTAACTTCCTTCATTACATACCTGGATTCGGTGGGTTAACTCGATTTCCTTCTGGATCAGCCGGAAATATAATAGACACCTTCATTAATCCAGATCCCGTTCGCTGCCACCAAGATGTCGGCGCTGCCGAGCTTTTTTATTAATTCTTATTTCTCATCAGAAAAATTAATAAGGCAAAGACTGCCCTTTTTGTAAATAAATGTAAACGAAAATAATTGGCATGACACCATATTTAAATTTTTTGACAACATTTAATTGACGTAGGACGAAACATAACATATAAGAACACTATTACAAAATTTAGTACGTTAACATCATAGAACTTTCCAACATCCAACCACCTTCTCTCGGCCCCGTCTCTCCCGCCGTCCTTCTTCTCCACCCTCTTCCCTTCAGTTCGTTTTCTGGTTCTAATCATCCGCAGCGCCCTCACAATGTTCATTGAGCGAACAAATCACTGCAATCTCTTCTCCAAAATATTGTAGTCAATCCTATACCGTTTTCTCTTAGATGACAATTCCATACAATAAATCAATACTTTATAACTTCTCATTTTGGAAAACAATACAGTTCTTAAAAATTATCAAATGATTTCCATTTTCGAATAATAAGAATTAAAAGAGAACAAATTAATGCACATTGTCCTAATACTATTTGATCCATATAATCAATCTAATTTTAATTAGACTAAAGCTCTTACATTTTACATAACTATACTGAATAAATGTTTCAATGTTTTATAAATTATTAAATTAATTATTTAAGAATAATCTCCATCTGTCCTACATTTTCTGCTTTACTGTAAATATATTAGCTATTAACTATACTTAATCAGCAACAAAATATTTAAGTATTCAGAAATAATTTCGAGGATCTTACCAACTGAATTGCAATTCCTTATAAATATATTAATTATTAATCATTGTGACTTAAATAATACATATAATTCATTTTGCTGCTTTCTACCGGCGTAGCTTTTAGAAGCTAAGTTAATTATAAGCCTATACAATATGGAAAAAGTGAGCACTAATTTTGAATGCTTAGTACATTTTGTATATTAAAATATAAACTTAGGGTCTTAAATTTAGAGTTAACAATCATCGAAAAAGTTTTTTTTATGTATTGTGTGATTTCGGTTTCAATATTCGAACAAATATGGCGTATGGTCGTAATTTTGTCATTTCAAAGTCGAGATATAAGGCTACTACCGAGAGAGGTAAATTCAGTTACTATGGAAACGCAACGTTGCCAAGTAATGGAGACGAAATGCAGTGAAGGGAAATAAGGAAATATGAGATCCTTGATTTTATTTCCTTTACTTTATTTCCTTTACTTTGATAATTGACTGAGGCACTGCATTTGTTTGTAAGTTCCAAAGGATGGATACTTTTTATTTTTTATTTTTGGCATCTCTTTTCTTAAAGTATATTTATTTTTATGTTATAATTTTAAAATTGAAATTACCTTTATTTTTGCTTTGCGAACCAAAAACACATAAAATAGATAAAACAAATCAAATGAAAGAAAAAAAACGTACAGATAAAATGGAATTTTCTAAAAATTTCATCAATGAAATTTGCACGATTTACTTATCAATAAATTTAAAAGGGTAAACCATAGTCTTTAACAATAAAAATGTTATTTTAATAAGAATTTTCGTTCTGTTTAATTCTTTAAAATTCTGTAAGCATGACTTGAGGGTCAATTATATTTGGCTGACTTAATGTCACTTATCAGCCAAAATGGTCTTCATTACCATTACTTGTAATTCACATAGGTACTTAAATTCTAGCAGTGCAGTTCAAAAATAAACTAAACCACGCATTCAAATAAAACTTGGACTTTTAAGATACATGCATGTATAAAAATATTATTGTTATAATTCTAGTGACATCAACAAATTGTGATATAAATAAAATACATTTTTTCAGTGTACATTATTTTTTCCGTTTCACTTTTTTCAATTCATTTTATATTTAACATTTTTCATCTGACAATTAAGATAATCACATTGCGTATTAAATATATTATAATAATCCTTGTAACAACAAAAAAATGTTTTAATGGACATTATTTATTAATTCCTTTTAAGATTCTTTTGTATTTTAACATTAGTATTTCAAGTTTATGATAATTACAATAAATAAAAATGTACTATCTTTAATGTTAATAGAAATATTTTAGAAAAGAGTTTTAAAACAACTAAGCATTCCTTCTTATATATTGATGAGTCAAATTAAAATTTTTCCTTTAAAAAGTGTGTTCCTTTTTTTTTTATCTTTGAATTTTTTACTACGTATTAATAAGGCATTCATAATTAGTTTCTTACTACCTACATCTTAATTAAGCATCTTAAAATATTCAAATCCTAAAAACCGACAACAAGTTTCGAAATCCATTAAGAAAATATATCACTTCATATACCAATTTTTGCTTAAAGTTCAATGATGAACTAAATTAATCCAAATGAATGCATTAATTATATGTGAAAACTTACAGTCCGGAAAATGTTATTGTTTCAGTGCAAATTTCGCTGAGTAAGCATTTGTTGAAATCTCATCTGCTGTCTTCAAAAATTCACTTAATGTTTGACACTATCATCGGGAGATATTTTGGAAGCAATAAATATTGATTTTTTCATTAGTAAGAATCAATTTTTCAAAATGAAATCCGATAGCCATACGCTAGTTTACTCGGAATTTGTCATTTGGTTTATCTTTTTCAAATATCAGAAGAAAGAAAAATGCAGGGAATTTTGAATCATATATTTTTGTTCAAAAATCTATATTCTTGTTGCTTTCCAATTTTATCTGCTTTCTTTGTAGTGTAAATCATTTTCTGGAGAAAATGAAAGATCAGTAGAATTGTTTCTTTTTGCAATTAAAACGAAAACTTCTTATACCGAAGAAAATGTGTGATAAACATTTGTAAAATTTCCTTGCGTTAGTTACAGAATTTGTTGATTCATTGTTCATCAATTGATTCTATTTCATTAGCACACTTTCCTATGAAGAATTCCTTTTATATACAAGATTTAAAAAAAGAACACAAAAGTCTAATAACGCCTAATACTTAGCTTATTTATTTTCTTTGAGAAAATTCTCTTTAAACAAAATTTCTACTATTTTAAAAGAAAATCAATATTTACTAGGAACAATGGGAAAATAACTTTAGATAAAATTTTGAAAAAAATGTTTTTGATAATATCGACAAAGAATGAAGCACAATTAGATCCATTTGATGAAATTCTGTTGGAAGAAAAATATGTGGGGAAATAAGATAAAAGCATTGAAATTGTAGCATATTGATAGAGCAAAGATTGCAATTAAAAATTTATAACGTATATGTTGAATGCAGTTTCAAAATATTCTTTAAGCTATAAGGAATATTTTTTGTAAGAAGGAGAACTGATTTAGAAAAGATCAAATTTAATTTATTTATTGCAAATATGCTATTATTATTCATTGATAGACTATCAGTTTTTAATTTAATTTTGAGGTATGCACACACACACACTCACACGCACACACACACGCACACACGCACACACACACACACACACGCACACACACACACACACATATATATATATATATATATATATATATATATATAAGTGTGCATACAAATATACAAAATAAAACATGCAAAATAAAATATTATGGAAATACGTATTCACACATATATATAGAGATAACTTTAATCGCACAAAATATTCGCAATAAATAAATGACATAAAAAATTTTAAATCCAAAATTACAGTAGCATATTAAATTATATGGCCTTTATTTTAGTCATTAATTTTTAAATCATGAATGTTAATATTATTGAATCTCAAAACATTTTTTTTAAATTCATAGGTGTTGACGTTCATATAGAATCTAATTTCACTTAAATTAATATATTATTTTATAATTAAATTCCAAAAATAGTGCATTTTCGTCAACAAAAAAAATGTCCGGAATTTAAAACTATATCGCATCAGAAAGTGAAAAAAAAAATAATACCAAAAATTGCATCTTTACAAATAGAAAAAAAGTGATATAAAAGTTTTTTTAAAAAAAGAAAAAGAAACATGACAACTAATTTTATTTAAATACGAGATATTTTTTTCTTAAATTTGTTTTACACAGCTATTTATCCACATACGTATTTTTATTATTTTCTTCTTCAGAACAGGATTGCTTCAAATCCAATTCTTATTCCAAAGAATAATAAAGTAAAACAATGTGTTATTCTTTAAATTCTATCAAAATCATATAAATATAAGAAGTCTTACATAAGAGGGTCAAAACTGGGTTATTAAGAGCTTTATGAATAAAAGAAATAATAAAAAAACAAAAGAAATTATCTTCTCGTGCTTGTTGCAAAAAAAAAAAAAAATGTTTTTTATTTTAGAAATATTACTGAAAATAAGCGATTTTTTTTGTGACTGCCTTACAAACACTTGGTTGGTTCCATCAAAAATGCCGCAGGAAGACTTTCCTCTTACACAAAATAATAATAATAATAATAACAAAAAAAAAAGGAATCCGGGAAAAAGACCTCCTTCTTTCTTTCTTCCATAAACTTCTTTTCCAAGGGTTGTAAATTAAATCAACTTTTATTTTTATTATTTATTTACTGAAAACTTCCCATCTGTCTGGTGAGCGAACGCGCCTTACCTTTTATTACACAAAATACCAAGATTGTGTTAGGTCGGGCGAAGCAATTAGATTTCATTTTGCAACGCATCGAGTGACGGTAACAATGAAAGTTGGAGGGGACCGGAAAAAAAATCTAACGTGGTGATTGTCAGTATGATGGAAGAAAACGAAAGCCGAACGTCAGGAAAGGAGTGCAGGTTTTCTTTATCTAAGATATTTGAAGGTGCTACAGAAAGATTGTTGTACACTTAGAGCAGATCCGCCTTTTATACTCTCTGGTATTAAATTTAATCATTTTATGCTTGATATTAAATACTCGTTTTTATTTTCTTTCATGATATCTAAGTATATGTAATCTTATAATCTTCAAAGAAATCCAATCACTGGATTTTAGACTATCTTTGCATGAAACGCTATGAAAAGCTTTTAGAATCATGTTCGTCTGTAAGTCTTTTAACATGACACTGCATAATCGGGATATTTTCAAGGATAAATATGATGCCATGTTTGAATTCAAATTAATGTTTAGAAATAGATAGAAACACAGAGGAAAATCCATAGCCGAGATAATTATTTGTTTCATCCTCAACATGTATATGAAAGTGATAACTCAAAGAACAAGGAAGTAAATACATTAAATTTTTGAAATGAAATTATTACTAGAATTGATGATAAGCATGAAATTGTGGAAACCTTCCAACAAAAGATTAATTGTCGATATGTTTTATGCTACTTATATGAAACAATCAACTTCGAACGCTATAAAAAATATTATTTTAGGATCTTTAGATCAAAATTATATATTTAATTTTAGAATACATACAGTATTGTTTTGATTATTTGATTGATTTTCTGTCTGAGTGTATTAAGCGATTGACTTAATAAATTTAATAAAATCAATTTTCAAAACCGAAATTTCTTTAATGTATTAGATATTTCTAATTTCTATCTTTTTGTATTTTTAAATCAGGGAGAAAGATATTCCATTTAAACAGTTTAGTTTCAGTCTTCTGAAAATGAAAATTTTCCCTTAACAGAAACTCTAATGCATAAGACAGATAATTATTGAAATAAAATAGGGATAAAGCGTAATAAAAAAAATATCGGAAAGGAGATGAAATATGAAAGAGAAAAGAAAGGTAAAAGCTAGAGTAGAATTAAATTTCGATAAGTACGATATCAATAATTTTAGAATAATATCAATATTTTTTATCTGTTTCATAATAAATTTATTTGATAATTTAGCTCCACAAGTCTTATTAACCTTGAAAAATTAGCTATCTATAATTAATTTTATCTGATTATTACATACAGCGTTACTGTATCCCAAAATTTCTATAAAATGAAATTTATATATTTTTAGAATCTTGAAACTTAACATATAGATATTTTTATGTAAATTAAGTGCCCCTATAAACAAGCTCAGTTACCTAATTACATTTGTGATAAAGGTGTGACCTATAATAACATCCCGATAAGATAAATCGATTTATTTTTATGCTTGTTTCCTGTAATGATTTTAACAATAATTTCAGGCTGTGTTAACTTATCGCTTGGTAGCATCTTTTTGTGCTAATTTAAGGTGTACAAAAGCATGGTTAGTTTTACTAAAATTTTACTTGAACTTAATTCAAATTTCTATACTATTTTTAATTTACTAATTAACTCTTAACTGGGGAGGTGAAATTTAAGATTTAACTGGGGAGGTGCGGTCTACGATACCGCATTTCGTTTCCACTCAAATTGAATTTTCTAATGAATGTATTAATTAGTATGAAAAACTGCCAATATATTTTGCAGATATTTTCTTTTTATATAGATATGTTTTAGAAATTTTTCAAAAAATATTATCATTGAAAAAAGTAAATAAGTTGGAACTTATTCTTCTCAAATGACTTGTTACAATAAATAATATTCTTGAAAAAATATATTACTTTTTACTTTTTAAATCATATTTCTTTTTACAGTATATGAAGGTATATAGAAGACAATTCAATGTAAAATTTAATATTTATATGAAAAATAAAGAAAATTTACAATAGATAAAATTGGCCCTTCTTTTATCGGTTTGTGTGACTTTCATAGCACGGTTTTCTAGGGCATTTTAAACATACAGGTTAAGAACTAGTATCAAAATCAACCTATAAATTCTGTACATATTTATCTCTTGGTATATTAATATATTTTATAAATTTCTCAAAAACATTATCACTAGAAAAATGAATTATGTTTGAACATACGTATCAGAATCAGTTGAATGGAAATTTCATCGAAATACTCTTCTGTACAATTATTCTTATCACTAAAAATCACTTCCTGCTTCATTTAAAAGTGTCTGGAGCACTGCTTCATAATAGGATCAGTAAATTGGATGATATTTCGGAGCCCAAGTTTTAGTGCTATCTGCCAAGCCTTGTTTATCACTGGGACACTAACAGGAAGGTGCGGTCTTAGAGACCGCGCTCGAAGAAATAACTGAATTATTTTAAAAAGCATCTGCTGAAATCGGTTGAAAAAGTGCACGCGTATTGAAGGTCATAAAACAGGAAGCTACAGGGTTAATCCATTCAATCGAGCTAAAAATAGAATAGGAGTGACCGAAAATCCATCGCTATCGGTCTCACAGACCGCACGCCCCCCAGTTAAGGGTTAAACTTAAAATAAATGCTATTCAAACATTAACAATTAAATATTAATTGTATGATAACTAAACAAGCATCTTATTATTTAATAAGAGTTGATTCAGATTTTCAATTATTATTGAATATATATAAATAAAGGATATAAAAAAGCAAGCACGTCAACCAAATTGGTTATGAATTGGAAAAGGAAAACAAATGAAATATTTAAAGGACACTATCTGCAAATGCAATCGATTCATTCCTGCACGTATTCAAACCAGCTTGAAGCTTTATATGTAAACATTTTATCACTTTTCACTGCAAAAACAGAAAAATTTGTTTCTATGTCAAGCAAAGAAAATCGATTTCATTTTTCATTTCTTCGAAATCTACGTTCATGAAAATGGAAAAGATAGAAATAATGGCAGACTTATTTCAATCTGTTTCGGAAATGATTGCTATAGAATAACTTCAGAAACGAATGAATATAAATATATATTTTTTTCAGCAGATAAAAATCACATAACACAATGTTATTGCATATCAATAAAGTTATATCTCAGCAGTATCCTTTATAGAGTTGAAAAATTATTCTTCACTTTAAAAAAAATATTTATTGGAAAAATATTCGCTTTTACGAAATGTATAGATCGTGATGTATGCCAAACTTTCAACTGTATTTTTATACCACGATGCATTATTTTAAAAGGAAAAAAAATATGCCATGCATATACATTCATTTAAATGCTCCATGATTGAAAAATATGTGATAGTTATGCCTTACAAAAAAATAATTTCATAAGTTTTATCAAACTATTTCAATAGCTCAACATTTCATTAATGTGAACACTTCATTATTTTAAAAAAAATTGGAAAATTGTTGGAAACACCTCTAACTGTATTTTGTTCGAGGATCTGGCAGGGTTGAAAGGAATTTAAAATTTTGTTGATTCTAGAATATAAGATCTCGACTGTTATTGGATTTTCTTACAGAGTCTAGACTTGTCGATAATCTTAACATAAATTCCAATAAAAAATATGTGTAATTGTAATGTTACCCATAACCCGTAATATAATTATCCATTAGCATTAGCCGTAATAATCTTTTGTTTTAAGTAATTTATATTCTTCATTAATTTTACTGTATAAAACAAAAAAAATCATTTGCATTAATAGCCAAAGAATAAAGGATAAAATGCGTGTCATGAAGAAAAAGAAGCTAAAATAGAAATTCAATTATATTTTAGCGGTTTGTGATTAGCGGGGATAGAACCTGGGACCTTGTGGTTAGCAGTTCTGTAACATGACCAAGGTACAAAAGCAATTGCTCGTGCAGCGTAGTTGTTAACTGGATTATAAGTTATTCACCACAGACTCTCCCTCCAGTGAGTCGAACGATATGACTGTTGAGTGGTGATGTAATATTAGCTGTTGATTCAAATGCACCTGTACCCATTTGAGTAGCGTGAAGCGTTATGGCGAACGTGTATGGTTGCTGCGTCAAGTGAGTCTGACGACTTTGGTTGCGGATGGCACCACTGTACGAAGGTTGAAGGTTCATCGTCCGAGGTCACCAATTTAGGGGATTGAGATGCTCGAGGATAGAACCTGGGACATTGTGGTTGACAGTCCGGTAACATGACCAGGATACAAAAGCAAATGCTCGTGTGGCGTAGTTGTTAACCGGATTTTAAGCTATTCACCACAACATTATTGAAATGAATTTTCTCATATAAATATTCATGGGCATTTAATAACAATTCCTCGCAAATCCATGGAACATAAATACGAAACCTAAATACTCACATTTTATCTCAGGCATTTAGTTTATTTAAATTCATGTTTTTACCTACTGATCTTCCTCCTATTATTATGAATATTTGAGGTTCTTTAAATGAAATACTCTAATGTCATTGAGTGTGACATTTTATATAAATTTTATTTCAACTTTCCCAATATTAAGCATCTTAGAAGGTTCTCTCATATTTATTTTTTTTTAAAAAAGGGCATTACCAGGATTCTTTTAATCCCTTCATTGAACGAAACACTATGCACTGAATATCCTAATTCATTTTATCCATTGGTTTCGCACTAGGATTGAAGTAAACAAACTATATCAACCCATATAGGAAGAGTTTTATAATAAGGAAAAAGATTAGACTGATTTCAATAGAAAACAAAAAGCATGAAATTGAAAATGGAAATTTGACTTCTCACTCAAAAAAGTTATATATCTGTTGAAATGTTATATACATCAGATTACGAATTGTGCATATGCAGAGAAGAAAAGAAGCTAATTGCGTACTAAGAAGATACATTTTCGATTATCGAGAAGTGAAAATATTATTGCGCGTAGCCTGCCAGGTACGTACCCGATTTTGATGCGAAGGGCAAGAAATTCTTTAGATTTCTTGAATATCCAGTAATAAAGTGACTATGCTTTATTGAGGTAATTAAGCTTTTAAATCAAAAGTAAGTTTCATGACCAAATTAGAAGTGCTCAACAAAAATATAAAAAAAATATGTAAAACATCTTGTACTCCATCAAATTTATGTAACAAACAAAACAGAGATTTCATTCTGATGGTTAATTGCATATTGTTTCAAATTAAACAGAGATTCCGTGCCCCACAATTTTTTACAAGATGCTCAGTGGATTCCAAAATCAAAGTAGCGCAACAGCTTTGAAGTCTGCTATCTCTCAAAGTTCCATTTCCTAAAACCATATTATGTAGATAATCACACATTAAATAAATTGTTATTTCATTAAAGAAACAAATTGTTGATTTTATCATGAATAATGAAAATATGATAGTTTTTATATTACAGAGTGAATAAGCTTGGACATTAAGGAAATAACACTTTTTTTTCCAAAAAGTTACATTCTTTTCAGTTCTATAACAATGTGAAGATTCATAAAAAAGTATTTATTGAAATTAGATAAATAATTATATCAATACAAAAAAATGAAATCAGTGCAAAAATTAAATAAATAATTATATCAATACAAAAAATGAAATCAGTGCAATTTTTTTCATTAATCATTTGTGTGAAATGAAGACTTGAAAATCTTATAAATATTCTTTTAATACAGAATATCTAATTCATTAACTATTCATTTTAATGAATCCATTATTGAAATCTCTCTTTAACTTTTTTCTTTTGAATGCATAGATTCTACATTAAAGTCAGTGGAAGAATTTTAATTATCTTAACTAAATAAATCTTAAAATTATATGCAAAAGCCGAAATCTTAAAATTACCTTGATTTGTCTCTTTATTCTAGTTAGATAATCAAGCTTGCTTATTAAGAAATATTGTAAATGTTTTTCTTTTCTTTACTATGCTAAATTAAGCAGAAAAATTAGCTGTGTTTTCCAATCATACTTGTGTCAACATATAATATCAGAAATCTAAATACAACACTCGTGTTCACAACTTTTAACAGTATCCTATCCTATATACGATTTGTTTGCCAGTTGCTATGGTGAAAGTAAACATAACATATAAGCTCCTTCAAAAATGCTCGAAAATGATTGCTACTGATGTATCTTTATATCTTTTGCCTAATTAAACTTGTTTGATTATGTTTCAAATGAAATCGATTCATCATCAAACCAAAAATGTGCAAATACCTTTATGATCATTTTGCTCTACTTCTTATGTTTGATATAATCTATTTATCTAACAAACTGTTTGCAACTGCCTGTGTGTATGATAGTTTTCCCGACTTAAAAATGTCATGAAAAATCCAGAAGTATTTCTTATTTTTTTAAATTTACAGGAGTAGCCATTTACGGAGTCACATGTTTTTTGTCATTTATAAACTACTAATCTCAAAGTATTTCGTAAGTCGTATGTGTTTTATAAAAGACAGAGGTTTTTTATATACATATTTCTTAGTCTGTTATATTTTTCGAAACTATATTCTGGATGAAATAAAATTTTTGAAGATAGTTTTTTTATTCACACACTGTACATTGATCAAATTAATCTATTTATAAAATTATTGAGTAAGGTTTAAATGCTTGCAAAATGTTTTATTTTGGAATAAAAATTACATAGAGTATATTCTGTATGAAATGTTGAATGAGCCATTAATTATGAAGAAAAAATAAAAGGGTCACTTCGTGAGATAATAGTAAAAAATAAAATAATTGTAGGATTAATGTAGAAATTCTTCGAGATACTTGTCAAAATAATTTTTCATACAAAGTAAAAGCAAAAAATAATTTTAACGAGATGAAATAAAAAAAAAAAGTGAATAATATTTGAAGTGTTGGTAAAACATTCATAAAGATATTAAGTATTTACTATTTTGAATGCCAGAGCTTTAATACAATTGTTATTGATGGCACTTAAAAGTTTAAATATAACTGTATCAATTTATGAAATTAAATTTTAACGGAAAAATGCATATATTTTATATATAAAAGCTTCCATTATTATAGAAAGCATAATTCAAATCAAGTGCTATATTAATACGCTACAATATATTAATTTAATGTATAAAGAGTGTATTTCTTTTTTTATTTATCTTACACAAGACTTTTCAATACACAACATCGTCTTTGTCCTCGCTTTTGTAATACATCAATGTAGCACAGTTACTTTGATACCACAAAATGCTTGAGCAAACTTAGCCTTTCCACCATTAAAAAGCAATCAATCATTTAATGCTTGGCACTTGGGAGTATTCAATCTTAAAATATTGAACCACGAAACCGTATTTTTGTTCCTTAATACGAACAAATTTGCTGATAGAATAAAGGCCGTGCAAATTGCTTAGATTTATAACTGAACGCGATAAATACAAAATTTGTAAAGTTCAAATTTTCAGAGGGAAAATGGAAGAATAGCAAGATAATAGCATCGAATCTTCCTGTTTTTATTTTATCAGCACAAGTGTTTCTGAATTGCTTGAGAAACACAAAAAAGGTTTTTACTGCTATGAATTTCATTTTCTATTGTTGACTTTGATATTATATTGCATCTTTTTTTTTACTTTAAAAAATATCCACTTGATTCTTATTTTGACATATTTCTAAAGGGTTAGTAAGCAATGAAAATTAATTTAAGGTATTATAAGACAATTAACTTTTTGAAAATAATAATATTTATGCTCAAATATTACATAACTATATTCTTGACAGATTTCAGTCCTAAATAATATGCAAGTATGTTGCATATTATTTAAGATTAATTCCTAATCTTGTGAATTCAGTTCTTTACCTGAATATATTTTATACTATGCTATTTAAACTGAAATTCGAATTTTTTTTAAACAATTCAAAATCACGCAAGAATGCAGAAGAAATAAGTCAGAATAAGATATATCCATTCCTGAAAAATTGGACTATTTTGAAGTTATACATTTTAATAAAATATTTAATTTAATATTTAAAAAAATAAAGATAAAATTAGATTTATATTTTACTAAGATTACATTATTATTAACTTTAGTTTAAAAGTTAGAAGTCATATTGATTGCACAAGTTTTAGATGCCAAACCAAATATTTCAAATCTTTGAATGAATACTTAGGTCCATGTTTTTCACTGAAATATCAAACTTAGTAATCATACCAATTTAACTAGAATCATTATTTCCCTCGTTTCTCAAACATATTTTTGAATTCGCCAAACCAAGTACGTTAATAAAAATCAGTTTTACATCGGTACTTATGAGCTGTAGTATTGTATCCACGCACTGGTAATGCATGAAAAATCAACACGAAATCAAGCTCTAACTTCCTCCTAGCCCACGCCTACGACGCATAAATCTGTGCAGCTTCTAGATTCTTATATTCTACAAATGAAGACATATAAATATTCTCTTCCAGATAATCATAGCAACAAGGATAGGAGGCATAGAAAAGGATAGCTTAAATATCGTTTCCTGCAGGGTGTTTTTTGCACATAATGCATGGATTATTTGCAGTAAATGTGATATAAGAAATCACTGTATAACAATTCTTACCGATGCCGACTTTACATTGAAATCAAGAGTGACTGCACCAGAATTCAGATTCTTGTTTTATTCCTTGTGACAGTAAATGTTATTTATAAAATTTCCAAACTTACCTTATTTTATCGCAGATTGGTCAAATTAGAATTTTGGCTCTCAGTACTTCGATACATTCATGTGGCTCCTTTAGTTATCTTATGCCCTGAATGCATGGGCATGCTTTTTGCTTTGCTTAGCACTTCTTTCCTACATTTTCCACTTTCTTGATTAGATAAGATATGTTCGGCGTTGTAAAATTCACTTTAAGCCAATCATCAATGATGCTTGATATTCCAATTTAATTTTATTATATTAACATCCAAAGCAATGAAAGGGCTATTTTTGGGAATTAAATTTGTTATTTTGAGGCCTGATCGGGCGATGAGGAAAGCACTTAAGTCGATATCCTCCTTTTCAAATTTTCATACCACTCATTTGGCCTAAAGTGGCGAATTTGATATGAATCTATGCAAAACTGACCTTACTAGTAGTTACCATAATCCTCCATGAAATTACAAACGATATGATTCTATGCGAAATTGAACTTACCAGTAGTTACCATGGCCCTGCATGAAGTTCCAATTGGTATTCTATACACAATTGACTGCACCATTAGTTATCATGGCCCTGGATGAAATTCCAATTGATATGCTTTTACGAAAAATTGAACTGTCTTGTTCTGAATCATTCGACTTAACGTTTCTGAGATTTCTTAATTTATCTTGATTATGCAAAAATGATTATTGTTGGAAAAAAGACATAAAATGTATAATTAAACATATTGATGACAATTTTAAAAGCTGATTTCTGTTTGCAAAAATAGAGGAATACAGAAATGAAGTAGTAAAGTATTATGAACTAAAATCTGAAACACATTATGAAACACAAATTAGAATAACACATTATCCTTTTTCGAATTGTAGAACATCTGGCAGCAAATTTTGCAAGTGTAAGAATAATTATTCACATCACATGGCATTCTTATTAAAATTTATATATATATGTATACATACACATACACAAACATGCATACATAAAAAATGCACCAGTAAGAAATACCGAAAACATTTTTCCTATATTCATAAACATATTCGTTATTTCTAAACTTTAAAATTACTGTTTATTTAAAGTATCCCCAATTAAAAATGAATGTATTTATTACCTGTGAAGAGCGAAATAAAAAAATCATAATACATAAAGGATAAAGAAACATAAGACATTTGCATAGAACATAAACATTTTGCATAGAACATAAGATTTCTTGAATTAAACTTCCTCTTTGGTGAAGAGAAACTGATATACTCCAATTCTAATTGTATCATTATTCTATTCAAGCTTCATTCAAAATAAATAATAAATAAAAATTGAAAAAAAAGATGACTTCCAAGAGGAACATCTTTTCATTTTGTAAATCAACGAAATTATCAAACTTATTCCTGAATCATCCGATACGGATGGGAAAAAATTGTCGATCATTGAATAAAAATTCGAGATTCTTAGTGACATATAAATAAAATAAAAGCATAGAAATAAAGGCATAAATACATTTAATTTCTGAATGCCACCACATTCTGTTTTTTTTTACACGAATTTCTTCTTATTATGTTACTTCAACATTAACGCACAAATTCACAGATGACAAAAAATGAAAATTTTAAGATAAAAAAAGTAAACACGATGGCTTTTGAATGAGATGAAAAGTAAGGTTTGTCGTCTTAAAAAGTTATTTTTTCGGTGAAGTTGACATTCCTTTGAATTAACCTAATTAAGGGAAATCGCGGATGAAATTAAAAGATAATGTAATTGTTCATTTTCGGCGGCCATCTTGGCCCAATTGTAATTGCGCCACGAAGAATTTTTTTTTTTTTTTTGCGAACTACTCATTAGTTAATACGCTTTATAACTTTGATTCTTCGGTAAGTGGAGTGTTTAAGGAGTAATTGCTAGGAATATTTTAATTCGTTTCGAACAGCGATGTTGGAAGAACCTTAACATTTTAAAAAATTCATCTTTCGCTCTATTAATAACGCTAATATTTGCGTTTCTTTTTCGTTGTTGAAACATTTCATAAGATGCTGCGTTACGTCTCTTGGTTTCCGTTAATAACTTCAATTTTGTTTCACGGTAATCCTAATGAAAATGTGAAAAAAAAATTGGAAAGTCTTTTTTATTAGCGAAAGCAAATTGTGAAATTAGAGGGTTTAAAAATAATTGAAAGAGTTGTATTTTAGAATTATCGGAAATTTTTAAATGGATTACATTAAATTCGATTTCTGTATGAATGGATTGTTGAAAGAAAGTATTTTTATTGAATAATTGTATTGAATTTGTATTTCATTTAATTATTTTTGAATAATTTAATTGACGTCATAGTCAAAGAACAACTGTAACTACAGTTTAAATACACGCTTCCTTTCTATATACTTGTGTTGCCTTCAGAAAGAAATATAGTAGATTCAAAAAGAAAATGACAGTGATTATGGTATATAAACCGATTGATTCTAACATTACAGTTGCATATAATGTATCAAACATTAAACAGTAATTCGTAGCATTCATTAGGAAAATATGATTTTTGCATCTTGAAGAAATATATTTAAATATTTTAGGAATTCTGTCATCTTGAAATTAAGGAATTAATGAACTTACTAAATTTACTAGATTTAATAAAATTTAATTATGCACTGAAATACAAAATTTTCTGTGTTATTTTTTTCATTCAAAATCTTAAATTTGAAATATTAGTTTTATTCTACAGTCTTTTGAAGAATGATTAAAAATATATGTTAAATTCTTTCAATTTTCCGCTCTTAATATTTTTAAAAAAAGATTTCCAGAAATATAGGTCAATCCAAGAAGAAACTTGGCTTTGAAAACTTTGATGACCCTGATTCGAAGCATTCGACTTGCACAAATTTAATTAGGCAATTCATTTCACTGTTAGCTGCTTTAAGTTTTATCTTAAAAATTTATCAGTTTTCTTTATTTTATAGTGAATTAGTAAGAGTTTTTTTCTTTCTAAATAGTAAGAATTTCAAATAGCAAGATTTTCATTGAAGTAATAAGGAGAAACAAAAAAAAAAGATATTTATTTAATTGCACTCCGTTTATCTTCCCTTTAAAAATTTTTTTAGAGAAATTCATTTAAGCTAAATATTCTAAACACAATTTAACTAACATATATTTTTAATAAAAATCTGAAATTGTGTTTACTTCTATAAATCTTATAATCTATAGAAAACTTTTTTGAGAGATATTTTGTATTCTATAATTATACTGAAGACAATTTGGATTATCTTACCCGCGAGCACTCGCACCCATTTTCGAACACGAGAACTCGCGCCGGGTATCTCATACCCTAATTCATTTCTGCTATTTAAATATTAATTAATACTGTTTATAAGCAAACCTTAGGTAATTAAATATTACAAAACGATGCATTTAGGAATTTAAGTGAATTTAATAATAATTACTTACATGTTTAGAGAAAATTTTTACAAATTACATACTGCTGCTCTACACAGAGACTCCTTTCACATTTTTGGCACATAAACCTTGATTTTCTGTCTTTATTACATGGACAAAATGCACATTGCTTATAGTTTCCTTTGAGCTTTTTTGCAGGTGGTTTACTATTAGTAAATCCCAATTCCTTAGAAGTGCTTGGATTTGTTATTATTCCTTGAGGCTTACGATTTCTGTGTTGTTCTGAAAGAGCGAGTCCCAGTGTTTTAAAAAAGAAACGTCTGTTTCTTAACTGTGTGGGAGGATTTTTCGTGGACATCAACAAAATCCTAGAATTAATACCTGCCACATTCAAAATTGAAAACAGAATAACCATTGGCCAGCGATTTGATACTCTGGCATTCATCTTCTTTTTCTGTCTCAATTTCAGTAGAAGAATCGTGATCGCTGCAGTATTCTTCATCCTCAGAGGCAACACTATCGTGAGATAACGGTTCATCGTCACTAGAAACAGTTTCTATAAGGTGTCGCAAATATTCAGTTTCTTCCTCGTAATTCATATAGGGCGTCATACTGCACTAAACTAAGAGACGGAAATGGAAACCTTTGACGAACACGAGGACTCGCACGGGTATGACATGCCCCCAACCCCTCTTTCTCAAAATCTATTTTTAGAGCAGAACTGGTTTTTCCCCTACTGAAAGAATG
Organism: Argiope bruennichi; assembly: GCF_947563725.1. Taxonomy (NCBI): domain Eukaryota; kingdom Metazoa; phylum Arthropoda; class Arachnida; order Araneae; family Araneidae; genus Argiope; species Argiope bruennichi. Next base: position 7,370,675 of record NC_079153.1, on the reverse strand, counting down.
TGGCCTTGGATACAGCTACATGAAATTCTGGCCTAATCCGAAAAACAGGAAATAACAAAAACGCTGAATGAAAATGGATCGGGCATGTCATACCCGGTGCGAGTGCTCGCGGGTTAAGTGGACAAAAATGTATCATTCAGAATACAAGATTACAGTCATGATATGTAGCATAACAAATTCACGTCTCAGTTGTAGGAATTTTTATTGCAATTTTGTAATATGGAATGTAGAAAATGAAGGCGGAATGAAGGAAAATGAATCTCTATCAATTGCTCTTTAAACCAAATTATTTAGTAGATACATCATTTAATAAAATTAATCTGATATTTCTACCATTCGAACCCGCTATTTTTCTATAGTAATATTGAAAAAAAATTCACTTCTGTCAAGAATTAATACGATCCTCAAATAATTCCTGGTGAGAGCATTTATAAAGTTTCTTTTCTCGGTGATTTATCGCAACGTAAAAATTTTATTTAATCAACTTATTTTTTAAGAAACTATTTGAGCACATTTACGGAGCAAGCAACGGAATTTAAGAGCAAGACACTCTGAATTTAGAGTGTTTATAAATTCAGTAATTTTGTTTCTTAATGAGGGAATTTACTATCAATACATACTAATTTTTATCTTCTAGAAACCTCAATTTCTTGAGATTTTCGGAAGATGGGGGGGGGGCGAACCATGAGGTGGCAATATTTGGACAAAAGTTGGAACCCTCACCGATTTTTAAAAAAAAATTTGAATCTCTGTTTGAAAATCATCTTTGATACAGTCTTCAGCCCTTATTACCTATTCCTTTCGATTTTTTAAACTTCAATTTTATATTATTTTAATTCAATTAATCTTAAGATTATTAATTATCCCTAGTGTGATTCATTGCATTAACTGATTAACTAAAAATTAATTATCAATTAACTGTTAATGACATTTTTCTCTTTTCTAGCGTTCTGCATGGAAGGTTTGACCAAGAACAGCCGACTCAGCAGGCAGGGATCTCGAGTGAGACGTCACCGTAGTCAGGAGTGGCAGGATTACAGCAGCTCGGACAACGAGGACCACCACCACGTAGATTCCAGAGCTTATCGATATCCTGCGACTGCTGATGAGCCCTACGACGAGCAGAGGGCGGCAGACAACAGGAAGCATGGACTCGGTGAGTTGCCTAAACACTTGTTTGCAAATGAGAATTTTTTTTTTTTTTTTTTTTTTTGCAATAATATTTAATGTGACAATCTCTTAGAATTTGAGGTTTCATCAAGAAGGATAACTTTTAAAGAAATTCGAAGTTGTATCTCTCTTTTGATTTCCCGAAATGTTATCAAATCTTGTTTTAGTATAAATGTAATAGTCAATCGATGCTTGGCAATAAAACAGAAAAAAATAGTAAGGAAAGATTATTCAAGATTTAAGCGATTTATAATCACTTTTGTTCCACCGAACTTGGTCGTTCTATCGGTAAACAGACTTAACTTACAGACTAGGAATATATACCCTTGGTTCTTCTCATATTTATCTATAATATTTTACATTTTCTATTAATGTTTGCTGTGTAATAAAGAGAAGTGGTTCTTATTTTGCACTTTGGATATATTTGCTGAGAACGATTAGGCACAATTTTTAAGGTGTATGTACACACTTGAAACTTCGAAAATCGTTCAAAATATCGAATATTTTTTTATTGCTTAATAATGTTTTCTGATCCTTTAGCTTTCAAACGATACCAAGATGTTGTCGATATTCGAAATATTTCTCGAGTTATAATTATTTTTCTTGAGGTGCTTTCATTAAAAACTCTAGTTACGGTGTTTTTAAAACTCATTTTATGAAGAACGATATTTTTCCACTCTGTTGCTTCATTCAAACAATCATAACTCAACAAGAAATGAACCAAATACAGTTATTTATATATCAAAATAATCTGTATGAAATAGCAAATGTTTTGTGCCTCAATCAAAGTTATATTGATAGAAATAAATTTTTTATAGCTATTTAAAAGTTAAAATTACAGAAAAAATCTCGCTTTTTCCATTCGTTGGTGATGAAAAAATTGTTAAAAAAAACTATAAATTTTTATAACTTGATTGAAGCAGACAACATGAAGACTAATATTAGGCATAGTTTCGAACTAGAATTATGTGTCTGTGCAAATTAGAATTTAAGATATCATGTTTCAAAACATAGGCTAATTAACTCATTAAATGTTATTTAATTAATTAATAATTAGTGTAATAAGGTTTTTTTTCTCACTGAAATGAGTTTAAACATATATTAATGACCTACTGTGAAAAAATTGGACTTTTAAAGTTGAAATTTAAAAAAAAATCTTCAAGTGTGTACGTACACCTTAAAGTATATCTATATATATGATCTCAAAATAATACACAAATTGCATGTATTCATATCGTTGTAAACTGGCAGGAAACCAACTCATTTCATGGATGTCAACATTGCTAAGTAAGTAATAATGGAAGATTAAATAACATACTTAATATAGGGAAAAGAATGGGAAATTACGATTTTCAGATTTCATATTATGAGGAAAATAGATATTTTATATATGGAAAAAGTGATATGGAAAACCCAAAATTACCTTTTCAATGTGTAAATGATGTTTAATTAGTTTTAACAGAATATATATATTCATAATTTTTAAATCGGCATCTTTCGCTAATTTAGTATATATACCAACTTATTTCATTCTAGATTTTATTTGCCAATTATTTAGTGGGATATTTTGATTTTTTTCTAAACTTTTTATTCAAAATACATTTGGCACAAAATTTATCAGCGACAAAAATAATAATTATAAATTTAATATTATTCGTTTGCATATATTACATTTGAAAATAACTTGTTTCATACATATAATGGGGAGATGTTTTGCATCCCAGACATATTTGAGCATTGATTTTTCATTGATTACTTTGAGGATATATTTTACAGGATTTTTTTTTTTCATTGATGAAAGAATTCCAAACAGATTCTTCTTATAAAGTAATTTGATAGGAATATATAATTCCTATAGCCTCTCAATAAATTATTCTTTAATACATATTAATTAGTTGACCTATAGTTGGCCATACGACTTCCTGTTACTTGCTAGCTAATTCGTGACTGTTAAGTTTCTCCATAATGGATTTGGAAGTCAGCGTGTTCAGAGTCAACTCAACAATGGATACATTTTTATTACAAATAGTATCTTGAAACAGAGTATCTTGATTAAGAACATTGAAAAAATTTTCCAATACAGGGAGCTTACATATTCGTAGACTTTTTAGTTCATTTTATGACATGATGGATGGAATTCATAATATTCCTGCCTGGAATTTTAGACAAATTTGTTACAGGAGATTAACTCGGATCTTGTTTCCTTTGAATAAGAAAACTTCTAAAATTATACAAAGAAAAACCCTCCTGGGATTGCAAGACAAGTTCCTTAATTAACTTATCAAACCTACACGTAAGCACACACGTATGGCAATTTATCATGATTCCTCCTAAACAGCATGATGGAAGTAACGCAATTTCTATTTCCGGATGGAAGTGGTGAGGAATGTAAGGAATTATTTCTAATATCCGGTAACATGACCTGCACGACATGCGCACGCTCCATCCCATCACGGAAACATGATAGTTCCTTGGAAACACTTGTAATAATCTCAGATCCACCAATCTTGAAGTAACTATTATAAAATGTTAGAGCTGCATTTCATGATTTTTATTATATTTAGGCTGTATGATTACGTCAAATTTTATATTAATAATTTATTGGATATATATAGGAGCAAATCAATGGAATATTATATATTTTTGCAAATAATCATTAGACTTTCTTAAATATTAAAAATACATTCTTAATTTATAATTTATTTTTGGCATAGTGATGAAATACCAATTTGATAAATGAGTGACAGAAAAATCTTAAAAATAATATAAAAAATGAATCGTGGGGGATTTTGATATAGTTTTTGAGTAGGTACAAGTAAAATTGGTTCTAAATTCAGATATCTTCAGAGATTGAACTTAGGAGACACTGAAGTTTCATAAAACTATGAATGATACTTTATAATCGCAATGAGAGTTTTAAAAATGAAAAGTATAAATAGTGCATACATCCCAGTTTTCAGGAAAATATATTATTGATATTCCGAAGTTACTGCTAATTTAACCTGAACTCACAAAACCTGAACATTGCAAATCAATTACTTGCAGTTACCGGCCATCGATATATAATAAAAATTTGTTTGGCAAATGCTTACTTAATAAAGCAAAATACTTAGAGACTTCAAGAAAAGATTTAAAATCATGACTGATAAAAAAATTATCAGATAAGAATGCAAAATATTGAAGGAATTCGCATTCAATAGAAATAAATGTTAATTAAACCAGAGGGAATTGTCTCCTCAAAACTTTCCCAAAAACTGAATTTTTACTGAATCTATCTTATGATTCTTGACAAGTCTTTTGGTGATGAATCCCTGGCATTCAATTAATAATATCTGAAAATCGAGTTTCAGTTTTAAACTGTTTTTTTTCCTACCGATTCAAATGGAAATCTAGCCTAAAACTTCACTTGTAGAACACAATCACAAACCTAATTTGATGCATTTAAGTCATTGAGTTTTTGAGCTATTGCGTTTCTGAAAGTGCAGACCAACAGACAGTCAACCCTTTGTTGATTTAGGTTCAAATTTTGGTACACTACAGATGTGCAATTTGTTTACCGAAATTTATCCAACGAACTATCATCATTTCTAGCAATCATGTTAACTTATATTCTAATAATCGGACAGACAAAGATCCTTTAAACAGATTTTGGTCAACATTTGGAAGAAAACAAAAAATTTGATGTAAAGACAGTATAGCATATTTCATACATCTAACTCATATCGTTTTTGGACTAGATGGACAGACAATCATAATATCAAAAACGTGGGCTTTGAACTTGAACTAGAACTTTGAACTTTCACAAAGTGTCAAACTAAAGTGTGGACATTTGTCAAAATCTCGCTTTCGAATTTTTAGAAGATTACAATACTTTATTTCTGTATGCGAAACATACACAATCTTCAGGGCTGTCTTGACGCTAAGGAGTTATTATAAAAAATATTTGTAAAGGAAATATTAACGTTCTTTTAAATTACACAAGAAAAAACGAAGTATGAATAAAAAAACGCATTAAACCAAGCATAGTAGGACATCTCAATCTCTGTTCAATATTGACATGACTGCAGAATAAACTATGGAAATTCAAGTTTGAGATTTAAGATAGATCCTTGAATATCAGCACTCATCATTTAAAACTTGTTTTGCAAGAATTTCTTTCCTAATGAGTTAGTTTAGCAAGAAAAATATTTATTTTAAATTTTCATTCTACAACTGGATCTATCGATGTCTACCAAGTTGTCTACATTGAATATTTTGTCAAATTATGTAAAAATAATATTCTTTTACTGAAGATAGAAAAATTTGTTTAAAAGCCACATCTAGAGTCGTTTCGTCCAGCTTTGCTTGATCGTTAATATAATTTAAGGAATTATTTTTATAAGTAAAAAAAATAGATAAACATTGCTGTAAAAAAATAGAATTAAACAAAGATAAAATGCGAAGAAAATTCTTAACTGGTTGATGAAGTGTTTTTATCTATCGAAAGAATTTCAGACATAATAGGATTTATTTTTTATGTCTTAAAGTTTTTAGAAAAACTCTCGTATTTAGCTAGTTGAAATAAAAATGAACGACAAAATAAGCTTAATTCATATTTAATATTTAAGAAAAACTCAAGCATCCAAATGGAGGCTGGAAACTCTTGGGAGAAGTATTTTAATTAACTTTAATATTAGTTTTTATAATCTTTCTTAAGATGTTAAAAAAAAAAGACGAGTCTTCGAAAATTTCCATTAGAAATTTTTAATTGTGTCCTTGGAAAAAATAAATCCAAAAAAATTAATTTATTTCCGATAATTTGATTAAATTTAAACTCTAAGAACTTAATTCTCAAAATATCAAAGAAGCAATAATAATAATAAAATCTTAGCGTTAGTATCGAATTCCAAAAATTATTATAAAAGTTTAATTTCAAATTTAATAATTTTCTTGAGGTTTATGATTTTACCATTTTTCTTTACAAAACATTCAGATGCTTATGGAATTTAAGAAAATTACTCTTTCCCTTCCTAATTTTAGGACTAAATTAGTAATCAAAGTAGTTGCGGAGTATTCAGAAAGAAATGAACTCAATAATAATCAGCAAATCTTAATTGCTATTCCATATTCTTAATTAGAAGTACATTTGGAAGAAATCCGAAGCTTTGACTGCCCCTACTCTTAATTGGAATTCAATAAATTAAAGCACTGAGAGATTTTAATTTAAATTCAATATTGATTTTCACGCTGTTATTAGTCCAATAATTACATTTCAGCAATCGTCATAATTATGTAATTTAAAATGAGTCCCACTGCAAGGAAATGCACATTACAATTTCCTGATGCAATTTTGAAAGTCATAAGTAGAGGACATTGAAACCAAGATATCTGTATGAAAATAGTTTCCATGCCTCTCTTTGCCTTTATTTTTAAAAGCCACCACGAAAAAAGCTGATTTTAGATTTCCAATCCTTAGAAGTGAACATTGTATCTGGTTTTACTGAAAGCGAATCCCTCTTTTTATCGCAACCCGGACTTCCAATTTGTATCTTCTGCTTCACTTCTTGCTGTTTCGACGCCTTTGGTGACACTTTTATTTATTTTTTTCTCTCGCTTTTTTGTTCATGTGATGTATTTCTAGCGACATTTCTTTTTCTTATTATTATTTATCCAGAAAAAGGGAAGTAAGTGCATTTTAAGTTCCATTCCGATGCACGGTATCTGGTCTTAATGCTTGATTTGTTGAAACGTATTCCATTGCTTTAGATTTGCACTTTGTACCATTTTTGCTCCTCTTTCCTCCTCTTGACTATAGCAAACTCTTTTATTCGAGTTTTAGTTTTTCCATTCCTTGTTTTTAAACTCTTTGATAAAAATGCATGTTTTCGTGTCGGATTTGCATTTTATTTCGAAATTTTATGTTTTTCAGGGCATTTTATGGGGAGTTTTTAAAATAACTACTGAAATATTTGGAACTTATTTTAAGTAAAACCAGAAAGGATTCTTTGAAATGCCAAAGCTATTTTTTATTATTTTATGAGATTTTTTTTAAATAAATCAAAGGAATAAGGAACATGAAATATTTAACAGTGAGGAATTTAATTCAGTTCAAAGCAATTGATTTATAATTTGGTTTTGACAATAAGATGCATAATTATTTGAAGTACAGAAAAAAAATAATGATTCAATATTTGAAAACGTTTTGGAAGTTGACATTAAGTTCTGATATATTCTTCACTAGAGTAGAAAATTGTTTCACAGATTGAACATATCCCAAAATAACAAAATAAAATCATTCTTGAAATCAATTGTATATTATATTTAGAATAATCTCTGAATACATTTTTGACACATTAATAAAAAAAGATTGTTTAAAATCAAAATGCAGGCTATATTTAAAATATTTTTCTAAGCAACTATAAGTGCACGGTAAAGCTTTAAAAGAACCTGAAGTTTAGTTCAGTTATATTAACATCCCGTTTTAGAGTAACACTAGGGCCTAGTCATTTTTAACCGCTGTCAAATGACGAGGACGACACTTTAGCTATTATCCTCTCACTAAGCTTCCACACCACACCAGATGGAGGACGTTTGGACCCGGAGGATTTAGCATACTCTAGGCCCGCTTACACGACGGTTCTTCGGCTGAATCGGGTCTCGAACCTGAAACTATCCTGTTTCGACCCTCATACCTTACAATCAAGCCCTCGTTGCCCTTATATAATAAGCTGAAATATACAGTTATATAGTTAAATTAGTTAATATAGTTAAATAGGGTACATTTTGAGACTTTTTGCCGAATGATACCAAAATCAGACAAGGAACTACAATTGTTGTCTCAAGATAACATACCGAATTTAACTGATTTAAGTCATTCCATTTAGATGCATGCAAAAGTAGAGAAAAACAGACGGTCAACCATTTGCCATATTTGGTACAAAATTTGATGGAAATTTAGATTTCAGGTCGATTCAGGCCCATTTTAGGTACTTTAGATGCTAAACCTGTGTACTAAATTTCATTTATATAGCTCATTAGGTTTTGTAATTATCGAGTTCACTTGCATCAAACGGCTAAACGAGCAGACTTTTTGTGAATAAATTTCGCTCAAAACTTCATAAAAATCTGCATATTTGTTCATATGCAGTGCTGACTCAAGGAGATCTGAAATGAGGAGATTTGTTAAAATCTCTACTTGGAATTGTTTGAAGATTAGAATATTGCCACAATGTTTCGCATAAAATAAATAAATAAATAATTTAAAAAAAACGTTATATCAATTTAAAACGTTATATCAAATTATATAAATAAATTCTTAATTATCCATTTTACTTCAATTTTTTACTCACATTTTCGCCACAGTACCTTACTTGTAATATTTTAAGTCACTACTTAAGAGTAAATTTCGAAAGAGAGAGAGAAATATATACAAAATTTTTCTTATAAAAATAAAGCTAATAATCTAACGATAAATAGTAATATTTTTATAATAGTTTACAGAAATTTTGTTAGTATTTAAAATAATAACAATTTAGACAACTCATTTTACAGCGTGCTTCACATACCAGTCGTGGGATTTATAAAATTATTTACAAAAGTACCTAACATGGGAGAAGCTCATGTTCACAAACACAGAACAAATGTGCTTGCATTTATAGTTGGGTTTAATTATATTATATAAAATATAGTTATTAAAATATATCATATCCTCGTCATAATAACATATTTCAATAAATGCAATTTTGATATAATTTTTCTAGACAATACTTTCTTTAAAGAACTGTCTATTCTCTTTAAAACTGTATCATTTTGTCTTTACGAAATGAATAAGAAATGAAACAGAGTCGCGACGTCTATTTCTTTCGTAAACAAATGGAAAATTTCTCCTAGAACAATACGAATTCAATTTCATGAATTATATATTCATACCATTTACTTTATATCAGTTTAAAATACTGATATAAAAATGAAAAAAAAAAACGTTCAGTTCTTTGTTAGAATATGTAAAAGATATCATAATAAATCGTATCAAAAATTCTATTTTCATTTTAATGATATTGACATGATAATATATTATTCATAATTTTATTTTCTTTCGTGTAAGAGCCGAAAAGCTATAGTGAATGCGTATTTGCTTATTATTGCAGTCTATGTTAAATTTTTCTATGATAATTCTTATATGTCTTATTAGTCTTTCAGTCCATGTTATTTTTTTACATTACGATTTCTTGCTATTTAAAGAAACCATTTTCTTTGTTTTTTTACATTTTGTAATTTCTGTGATTGTAATATTCGTTTATTACATTAAAAACAATCTAGAGTGTTTTATTTTATCATTAATCCAAAATATTTATTGTAAAAAGCATATAAAAGGAATTTTAAAAATCCTACCTTACATCTAAACTTATATTTTAATACGTAGAATATTATTTTAATCTTTGTTATGTTGATCTATGTATGCTCTAATTTCTTCTTATATGATTCTAGGATTAGAAGCTATTTCGTATATCCTGTCGTGTGTATTTAATTGAACTTAAGTTATTCACTTTATAGGCACATAAATATTTTAGTTACTTTTTTTTTGTATTTATCCTTTTTTACATATTTTTTTGTTTTTATAAGGTATATAAATTTAAATAGAAACATGCCTTTTAAATAGTTAATTTTTCAGTCTGCTTCTCTAACCATTCATCAAAAAGCCTTCCTTCTTAAGTTTAATATATATTTGTCTACGAAGTAAAGCAATTTTTAAACTTCCAAAATAGATCACATATCCAACATAAAATGCCATTTCTTTTTGATAGCAGTTTCTTTCTTAAAACTGCACTTGTGAGTAGAGCATTGCATTAAATAAGATTAAACTACTACAATGTGTACTTTTCTTTCTTAATGTACCGGTAGAAAAGTTCACGAGTAAGAAAAAGAGCAATTATTTGAGATTTTTTTTCTTCCAATTTTCTATATCTGTATCTGGTTTTGAGCGTTTTAGTAAACTCAGAATGGTTTTGAAAAGTATTTTATGTTCTTCTGTTGAATGTTACTGCAACAGAACTTCGGAAAAAGCATTCAAAACAAAATTGTTTTGGGCCATTTTGTATTCTGTAGCTTGAAAAAAAACTTTGGCAAACGATGTAAGTTCAGTAGAAAATCCTCTCAGTGTTTATAATGACATGCTGAAACTCTGCAGTTAATACTGGAAATTTATTTTTTGAAGTTTTGTAGATATTTTTAAAATGCCTGTTAACAGACCTAAACTTCAGTTTTTTTCTTCATCGCTACTAATAATAAAGATGAATAATGCGTGTTTGTGTAAGTGTGTGTGCGCGCGGATGTGCTCGTACTGACACTTTACGGGCCAGACCGTTTGACCTGCAGCTATTAAATCTTACATATAAATATATTTGAAGGCTATTGTGAATTGAAAGAAAGTTTTCTGAAATTTAAATTAGAATTTTGTAATCAATTAAAAGCTAAATCGTATTTCGCCGTTTTCACCTAATAACTTTCGAAATTATAATTCTACAGAAAAAAGTTTCACCCGTTTCAAAATTTCAAAAATTATTTTTTTTAAGATACCAATTTTAATGTCGTAAAATTGTTTCTGAATTTTTTGATTTTTAATCTTTTCTTCTAATATCCAACAATAGATTACCTTGTTGGTTTAAAATTCAAACTGTTAGTATTATTATAGCAAATATTTGATAGCGTGATTTCCTTCACTTGTTGAAAGCTAAAAAAAAAAATAAAGATTATGTTTTGTATGTGTGTGATTTACGAGATGAACGAAAAATTGAAATTATTATCCCGTGAAATTGGAACAGAACTTAATAGAATTGAATTGAACATATATATATATATATATATATATATATATATATATATATATATATATATATATATATATATATATATATATATATATATATATATATATATATATATATATATATATATATATATATATATATATATATATATATATATATATATATATATATAACCAATCTAAAGTAAGAAAAAGTTTGAAAACGAAACTAAAATGAAAACGAAACAAAACAGTTTCGAAATCGCAACTAAAATTTATTATCTATTAAAACTAAAACCAAAAAGGAACTTCATAGTATTTAGAGAGCGCAATTGCAGCTACTTCTAAAACACAGATGAATTTAAACAAAAGTATTAGAATCAAGTTAATAGGAAAAACAAAATCAAATAAAAATTAAACCAAAAAAATTATTAAAAAATATTAAAAAAGAATCCGGCCTGAAGACTTTTTCAAGGGTCACCCTCAGGCAGGGATTCAAATAAAGGGATTTTTTCTGTGAGGACATACAGACATTAAGTCTAATAATGATTCCTCGTGACCCGAAAATCCCCCGAAATTATGCTCAAGAGATATACCATTTTAACAGAAAGGAAATACAAAATAACAAATTAGAAAAAAACCACAAAGTAAAAATACAATGAAAACAATAACAATAAAAACAAAAACAGCATTAAAATTAAAATTAAAATTAAAAACAAAAAGGCCAGAACATACCTTCCAACAGTGAATGAAACTTTAAACAATCGATTGTTATTTCCTGTTTTTGAAAGTTAACGGTTAAATTATGTAAACAGAGGTAGGCACCCAGCGCCATCTATTGAGTGATCCAATATGCAAGTAAATTTCTATTTTTATTTAAGCCAAAAGATTAATCCCAAACCATACCTTGTTTAATTAAAAAATTGACATTACAGTAATTTCTAGGAAAATCATTTTTAATTAAATTTTTAAGGAGGATATTTGATGCTTCAATATAAGAATTTTTATTATTGCAAACCCTTTTGATCCTGTTAACTTGTGAGAAAATTAGATTTTTGAAAATTTTAGAGTTTAGATTGGAATGGTAGTTACATAGTTTTGTTATTTTAAAGTTGAAATCATCCCTTTTATCGTATATACCAACTATTGTTTTATCATTAGCAATTTCGATTTTTAAATCCAGAAAGGTAGCCTCAAGTTGATTTATATTTGTATCTTTTAGAATTAAATCTTTTGGATAGCAATTAGTAATAATATTAGTATTGTCGAAGTTAATCAAAAGTAGGTCATCAATATATCTCCACCCGTTTATTAAATTATATTTAATTATTTTTTTCTCATAGTAATGCAGGAAAATATTAGCTAAAGCACTTGAGAAAGCTGTCCCCATTGGAATGCCCTTGACTTGTTTATAAAAATTAATACCATTAAACACGTAATTTTCAGTAATATTAAAATTACATAACTCAAGCCAGTTATTTTTAGGAATGATATTTTCATTTAAATATTCGTCATATATAAAAGTGCAGACCTTTATTAATTTTTCATGAGGTAGATTAGTGTATAAATTTTCGAAATCAAAAGTATTAAGTTTATTAATGTTGTTATCTTTAAGAAAATCCAATACTTCTTTGTTACTAGAAATAATAAAGTTGTCTTCATTTTTTATTTTGTCCAGGATAATTTTTAAGTATTTAAAGAAATGTTTACCCGTATAGTAATTATAACTACCAGTGCTACAGGTTACGAATCTGAATTTTAATGGATTTTTATGAAATTTAACTGTTGGGAATAAATAAGGATAGTTAAGAGAGCAAGTCTTAGTTTTGGTTTTTTTTGCAAAAGCAAGCATTCTTTTATCTAATTCCTTTTTTCCGGTGTTCTTTAACATATAAGTTGCATTAGAGTTATATTCATTAATTAAAAGTTCTTTATAATAATATTTACAAATTAAACAGAAATTATTTGCTGATTTATCTATTACTGTAATAACAAATTTTTCTTTTAAATTTTTTATTTCATTTTTTAATGTTTTACTAAAATAAATCCCACGTTCTTTAGATCTGTCAAAATCAGTATTCAATTTTATTTTAATTTCCTTTAAAATTCTCACTTTCCATTCCCCGAAACCTTCCGCAGGCCAGTGGTATTTTCTAGATAATTTGGCAATAAAAACATCCAAATCATTACCAATAGAAATCAAAATTTTGTTATGGTTTATTTTTTCTCTTAATCTAAATTTTGTTCCTCTTCCCATCAAATCTCTTAAAGAGTTGGATTCAATAATTTTTAAATTACCTGTAATAATATGACCTTTATCAATATCTATAAAATCTTTATATTTTTCCTTGTTACAGTAACAATCTGTTTTATTTATTTTATCTAAATTTTTGCTATAGTAATTATAATTACAAATTTTTTTCTTTAAAGTTGAAGTGTAACTAAACGCTATTGATACATTAGTTTTATCTGCAAGAGGAAAAAATATATTATTATTATGTATAATTTTGGGTAATTTTAGATATTCGAAGTAAATATCCAAGAATTTAATCACACAGTATTCTTTGTAAACATTATTTTTATTATTAAAAAGTAAATCGTTTTTTCCAATGTTAAGTTTACATTTAATAAGATCTAGAATAATACATTTAGTGTACGAATTTTTAAACTCTAATTCCCCAAATTTATTATTTAAAAACCATTTCATTTTATTATTTCTAAGACCAAAAATGTATTTCCTAATTCTGTGAATGTTTTCACTATTGTGTTCCAGATTACAGTAATTTTGAAATTCCTCAAATATAATTTGAAAATTGCCTCCTTTCCCTTTACCTCTTTTAAATCTTTTAGAAAAGTTATCTTTATTTAGAAAATTTTTAAAAATGTTAAATTTGTTATAAATGCAATTATTGTTTAAATCTGCATAACCTTCCCCATTTAATTTACTATTGAGACCATAAGGAAATAAAGTTTTCAGGTTGCAAATATAAATGTTTTCCAGATCTAATCTTTTGTTTAATTCGTTAATATTGTCTTCTAGAATGTAGATATTAATATTGTTAAAGTTATGGTTTTGAAAATGCTCCAGTTCGAAGTCAGTGGTCCTATTTTTTATGAAGTTTTTTATATCGGATCTGTGATTGTTAATTCTTAAATTAAGCTCGGTGCTAGTTTGGCCAATATATTTTAAATTACATTCTGAACAATTAAGGAGATAAATCAAATTTTTGTTTTTACAGAATGTTTGTAATTTTGAGTTTTCATTTTTGATCTGTTCCTTATCTGCCAAAGGACATGTCCTACACTTTCCGTTTCCACAAATTTTATATTTTTTTGTATTTTTAAGATTTTTTAAACAAAACAATTGTGTCAGTAATTTTTTCTCCGTGAATGCTCCTGACACAAAGCTATCCACAGTGCCCCTTGGTAGAGCGCGCGACGGGCCATGCGCTATGATAAATTCGTTATTAACTTTTTGCATAGTTTAATTTATTTATTAAAATGAAAATATATCTCTTAAACGCCAAAAACAAGGAATTCTCGAAAAAGTAAAATCAGGAAAAATGATCTGAAAATTCTTAAATTTTTTAGGCAATGATCTGAAAATTTAAGAATTTTCAGATCATTTTTCCTGATTTTACTTTTTCGAGAATTCCTTGTTTTTGGCGTTTAAGAGATATATTTTCATTTTAATAAATAAATTAAACTATGCAAAAAGTTAATAACGAATTTATCATAGCGCATGGCCCGTCGCGCGCTCTACCAAGGGGCACTGTGGATAGCTTTGTGTCAGGAGCATTCACGGAGAAAAAATTACTGACACAATTGTTTTGTTTAAAAAATCTTAAAAATACAAAAAAATATAAAATTTGTGGAAACGGAAAGTGTAGGACATGTCCTTTGGCAGATAAGGAACAGATCAAAAATGAAAACTCAAAATTACAAACATTCTGTAAAAACAAAAATTTGATTTATCTCCTTAATTGTTCAGAATGTAATTTAAAATATATTGGCCAAACTAGCACCGAGCTTAATTTAAGAATTAACAATCACAGATCCGATATAAAAAACTTCATAAAAAATAGGACCACTGACTTCGAACTGGAGCATTTTCAAAACCATAACTTTAACAATATTAATATCTACATTCTAGAAGACAATATTAACGAATTAAACAAAAGATTAGATCTGGAAAACATTTATATTTGCAACCTGAAAACTTTATTTCCTTATGGTCTCAATAGTAAATTAAATGGGGAAGGTTATGCAGATTTAAACAATAATTGCATTTATAACAAATTTAACATTTTTAAAAATTTTCTAAATAAAGATAACTTTTCTAAAAGATTTAAAAGAGGTAAAGGGAAAGGAGGCAATTTTCAAATTATATTTGAGGAATTTCAAAATTACTGTAATCTGGAACACAATAGTGAAAACATTCACAGAATTAGGAAATACATTTTTGGTCTTAGAAATAATAAAATGAAATGGTTTTTAAATAATAAATTTGGGGAATTAGAGTTTAAAAATTCGTACACTAAATGTATTATTCTAGATCTTATTAAATGTAAACTTAACATTGGAAAAAACGATTTACTTTTTAATAATAAAAATAATGTTTACAAAGAATACTGTGTGATTAAATTCTTGGATATTTACTTCGAATATCTAAAATTACCCAAAATTATACATAATAATAATATATTTTTTCCTCTTGCAGATAAAACTAATGTATCAATAGCGTTTAGTTACACTTCAACTTTAAAGAAAAAAATTTGTAATTATAATTACTATAGCAAAAATTTAGATAAAATAAATAAAACAGATTGTTACTGTAACAAGGAAAAATATAAAGATTTTATAGATATTGATAAAGGTCATATTATTACAGGTAATTTAAAAATTATTGAATCCAACTCTTTAAGAGATTTGATGGGAAGAGGAACAAAATTTAGATTAAGAGAAAAAATAAACCATAACAAAATTTTGATTTCTATTGGTAATGATTTGGATGTTTTTATTGCCAAATTATCTAGAAAATACCACTGGCCTGCGGAAGGTTTCGGGGAATGGAAAGTGAGAATTTTAAAGGAAATTAAAATAAAATTGAATACTGATTTTGACAGATCTAAAGAACGTGGGATTTATTTTAGTAAAACATTAAAAAATGAAATAAAAAATTTAAAAGAAAAATTTGTTATTACAGTAATAGATAAATCAGCAAATAATTTCTGTTTAATTTGTAAATATTATTATAAAGAACTTTTAATTAATGAATATAACTCTAATGCAACTTATATGTTAAAGAACACCGGAAAAAAGGAATTAGATAAAAGAATGCTTGCTTTTGCAAAAAAAACCAAAACTAAGACTTGCTCTCTTAACTATCCTTATTTATTCCCAACAGTTAAATTTCATAAAAATCCATTAAAATTCAGATTCGTAACCTGTAGCACTGGTAGTTATAATTACTATACGGGTAAACATTTCTTTAAATACTTAAAAATTATCCTGGACAAAATAAAAAATGAAGACAACTTTATTATTTCTAGTAACAAAGAAGTATTGGATTTTCTTAAAGATAACAACATTAATAAACTTAATACTTTTGATTTCGAAAATTTATACACTAATCTACCTCATGAAAAATTAATAAAGGTCTGCACTTTTATATATGACGAATATTTAAATGAAAATATCATTCCTAAAAATAACTGGCTTGAGTTATGTAATTTTAATATTACTGAAAATTACGTGTTTAATGGTATTAATTTTTATAAACAAGTCAAGGGCATTCCAATGGGGACAGCTTTCTCAAGTGCTTTAGCTAATATTTTCCTGCATTACTATGAGAAAAAAATAATTAAATATAATTTAATAAACGGGTGGAGATATATTGATGACCTACTTTTGATTAACTTCGACAATACTAATATTATTACTAATTGCTATCCAAAAGATTTAATTCTAAAAGATACAAATATAAATCAACTTGAGGCTACCTTTCTGGATTTAAAAATCGAAATTGCTAATGATAAAACAATAGTTGGTATATACGATAAAAGGGATGATTTCAACTTTAAAATAACAAAACTATGTAACTACCATTCCAATCTAAACTCTAAAATTTTCAAAAATCTAATTTTCTCACAAGTTAACAGGATCAAAAGGGTTTGCAATAATAAAAATTCTTATATTGAAGCATCAAATATCCTCCTTAAAAATTTAATTAAAAATGATTTTCCTAGAAATTACTGTAATGTCAATTTTTTAATTAAACAAGGTATGGTTTGGGATTAATCTTTTGGCTTAAATAAAAATAGAAATTTACTTGCATATTGGATCACTCAATAGATGGCGCTGGGTGCCTACCTCTGTTTACATAATTTAACCGTTAACTTTCAAAAACAGGAAATAACAATCGATTGTTTAAAGTTTCATTCACTGTTGGAAGGTATGTTCTGGCCTTTTTGTTTTTAATTTTAATTTTAATTTTAATGCTGTTTTTGTTTTTATTGTTATTGTTTTCATTGTATTTTTACTTTGTGGTTTTTTTCTAATTTGTTATTTTGTATTTCCTTTCTGTTAAAATGGTATATCTCTTGAGCATAATTTCGGGGGATTTTCGGGTCACGAGGAATCATTATTAGACTTAATGTCTGTATGTCCTCACAGAAAAAATCCCTTTATTTGAATCCCTGCCTGAGGGTGACCCTTGAAAAAGTCTTCAGGCCGGATTCTTTTTTAATATTTTTTAATAATTTTTTTGGTTTAATTTTTATTTGATTTTGTTTTTCCTATTAACTTGATTCTAATACTTTTGTTTATATATATATATATATATATATATATATATATATATATATATATATAAGATAATTAAGACGCGTTTTTAATGCCTCATAATTTGATGAAACTTTGAACATGCAAAATCTAAATGATTTAACTAAAATTCAATTTAAACAATGTCCCCAGTGAAACAGCTGATTGCTAAGGACGATAAGTGACTAAATAAAGATTATTTACACATTATAAAAAAAATTTAAATTCTGATGAGGAACAAAAGAAATAAATATTTAGTTTTCAATTTTTTTTATAAAGTAAACAGTTTAAAACAAACTTAAGTATAAAAAACAGATATTACAATTAAAAATAAACAGATTAATTTTACATTACCTTTTAGAAAACCTTGTAATTTAAGGAATTAAAAATCACATACATATTCAAAATTTAGGTCTTAAAAATATGTCTTGGCTACATATAATGTAAAAGTTTCTTGATAATGTATATGCTTTGACTACACGTTATACAATATATTCATAATCATGAGAATATTAAAAATTTATCAAATTGTTGCACTGTATGTGGCCAAATATTATTTATTTCCTTAATTTTTCTTTTACAAAGTTCAACATCAATATATTTTTTTTTATTATATGAGCTTAATATATATATATATATATATATATATATATATATATATATATATATATATATATATATATATATATATATATTTGTATTCATAAAACTTTTTAATCATATTCATTTTACTGAAGTATTTTAATTAATACTTTTTGACTCATTGTTTGATTTCATATTCGGAAACATGGTTTGAAAATTGTTTCTGAAATTATTTTTTTTTAAGCAGGAAGTAATAGGTGTAGGGAGAATTAATACTAACTAGATATTATGTTTAAATATTTTTTGTTACCGTTTCAACACACATTATTACATTTTTTAACAATTGAAAATTAAATGTTCTAAAGTATTAATATTGCCATTCTGAAGTATTATATTTTAATTTTAATGTTGCCAGGCATTTATTTTGATTTATCGGACATTTCATCACATATTTTAAATTATTTATATAATCAAATTCTTGTATCTGATATTATTGCTACTTATTTCCAAATTACCTAACTCACAATGGATGAATATAAAATGTAAAATCTACAAAGGAAACATGAAAAATACCAGTTTAAGTATTTGTCAATATACTTAAAAAATGAAAATATTTGTAATATTCTCATGAACACTAGAAGAAATATAGCTCCGTAATTTCATAAAAATATTTGTTTATTTATCAAATAAAAAAAAGCCTTTCATTCACTTATTTAAACTCTATCTTCTTTTTCTATTCCATATTATTGCCACATATTTCCAAATTACAAAATTTACAATAAATTAGTCTTAATATGTAAATAAAAAAGGAAAAAGGAAAATGAAACTAAAGTACTAAAATTTAAAATGAAAATATTCCTAATATTTTCGGAAATATAGATTGAAGGTTCTAAGGATTCATATTATCTATTAGGTAATTATTATATTTCGAAATTATGCTGAAATGGACATATTGATGCATGCTTAAGAGAGAAAACGAAAATAGTGACACAATTTTAATGTAAATAAAGAATTGTTTTCCATTTAAAAAAAAAAATATATTCGATCTGCATTTAGAAGGAAATGATGCTTTTTCAAAACAACATGCAAGTAAATAATGTGTTGAAAATAATGAAACTAATATGTTGATTACTATCATATAATACAGAATATTTCCTATAAAGAGGATAAATTACCATTGTTGCTTATAATTAACTAAGGATGCCACAACTGGTTTCATCAATGATTATTGAAAATTATGACAACTCATGTTACTCAACTTATATACTTTTCAGTGAGGTGTGTTGATTGAACGAAGGCAAATACAATTGTTTTGTAAACTACCAGTATAATCATCACTAGCCGATTGTGGGCATCAATTTGTGGATATACCTATAACCAGTTACTTAAAATGTATGTTTACAACAGACCCTTTCCAGTAGCCCTTTGAAATTATGGGCGAATCTGACTCCAGGCATCAAAGTATTAATTACTGTTTAATAATTCCATTTGCCAGAAGCATCGGAGGTACAATAATATTTCCATAACACAAGCACTGAAATACAAGATGGTTACAAAAGAACGTTCCTTGTTTGGAGGATCTGTTTGTAGCAAAATAAAACTAATAAATTTTTATTTTTCCTATCTGCTAATTACTTTGATATGAAAGAAAAATTTTGAATAATTTTTAACTCATTGACCATCAAATACCCAGAATCGGAATTTTCGTAAAATGGCAATCATCAGAAAAGGAGAAAGCAATGGGGATTTTTACATCGGAAAGGACCTTAAGACAATTTTCAGAAAACGATTTATTACGGTTTCGAGCTTTTAAAGGAGTGACCCTTTGGGACGATTTTCTACGTTCAAAACGGTTGAAGGGCTACTTATAAAAATATTTATCCATATTTGGGTTAAGAAACTGGAGTTTTGTATGGTATCTATTTTAATTCTGAATCCTTTAAATAAAGATACTTTGATTTTTCAATTTAATTTAATAAATGCAATTTAATTTGTTTAGTATATAAAAACATTGATGATCCGAAAATTTATTTTATAACTGGAGACTTAAATATATATTTCTACAGCGGGTTTTGAAAGTTGTTATGGAAGACGTTACCAAATGATATTAACGTGTTTCCTAAAAATATAAAATCATCCAAACAAATGAGAAGTCAACGCCTTTCACTTATCACTAATTATTAAAGTGGAAAAGTTCATTTTTATATTTTCATTCACATAATCTTTCTGAATTTAATTAATTAATCTGATACGAAGAAAACTAATTCATAGCGTTAGAATACATTTTATTTAATTCAAAAAAATTACAGTCTTAACAACATTGTTATATCACAGCTTTTATATTAATGATTCTTTTCATTGTGGCACTATTTTGTCCATTGCGAAATACCTTCAATTCATTTTTTAGATTCAGAAAATTAATAAAATTGTGCGTCATTTACACATATTTATTACTTGCAATGAATTATTACATGGAATTACTTTTTCTTTAGTAGAATAAATATATTATTTGCTTTTCAACTAGTGCTATACAATGTTCTTGGATTTCTTATTAGATTATAAACTAATGCCCACACAAACTTTGTTGTTGTTACTTTACTGGTAATAAACTCATTATGTAGGAAATTTTCAGGTTAACAAAATAATGTGAAATATAATTTTTCGGATTTTAACATTTTTACACTCTTAGTACATAAATGATAAGTCAGACAATTGGAATAATACGATTTTTATCTTCTTGGTTTATACCCGATTTTTATACTTCTTGATTTATACTTAGGAAGGAAAGGGATGCTTTATCGACAATCATATTCTGTTGACAAAATATTGATGTAATATATTCCAGCATTACAAGAATTTTGTATCTATAATTCAGACATAAACTCTTTCAATTGGTAATATGGATTTTCTTATCATTCCTTCCATCATCCCGGTCTTATTTTCAAATAGATAAAGAGTTATAATGCTGGTCAAAGAATAAAATACAGCAAATGAGATTAAATGCTTTTGATTCGCCCGTAAATTACTGCTTCTGATTTGTAGGCATAAGATTACATAAGCAATATCAGTTTAAGATGCGTTACAATCATTTTATTTTTGAAAAAATAGAATTTTTTTAAAAATTACTTTTAATTTTTAAATAGTTTTTTTTTTTAATAAAATCATCAAAATTTTGTTTCTAGGCCCATTTCTGGAAAGGTATACTGATTTTTATGTTTGTATTAATGAAAATCTTAATGTTAGTTTACGTCTTTAAAAGCCATTTTTTTCAAAATCTTATTTTTGGTAGAATTATCTGGCAAAAAGCTCCATAAATGAAATTCTAATGCATATTTTCTGCTCAGATTGTGTAGTGAATTCACAGTAAGTTTTACGATTCCTAAACTAGAAAATAAATAATCTATTCATTTAGAAATATTCTACCATTGTTTTAATTCTTCACAATGCTAAAAATATTCAATGTTACTTATCAATCGAACCCTAATATGTAAAGAGTGTATGGTAAAATAGTTTTTTTTTTAATTCATGAACTAGGCAATATATTTATTAAGCTATTAAGAAAAATTTTTGATATACATCTGTGCTAAAAGTGTTTTGCCTTAGATTTCTTTTTAGCTCAAAAAATACATTTTTTCCTGTTTTTACAAACTGTTGCCACTTTACTCATATATTTCATACATCTTTTCATACAATTTCATACATATTTTTTTCAATATCTTTTTCTGAAAAAATTAAACAATATAACTATGTTATAACGTTTTTCAAAAACTTCGCCCCGATATATTTATATTTAACCAAACCAGAACAGGACAAAATTGAGATCCAGTCAGATTTTGTAGAATTAATGAAAAGCTCCAACCTTTAAAACTTTGTTACGTACATTTGACATTTTCACTTATTAATTGATTCATTTTCCCCATTAACATTTTTCTGGTTTTTGAAAATCCTTTAAGTAACCTAAAGCAAAAAATGGTTGCAGTCCGACTTCACTAAACCATTGAATATTTTCTAGCATTAAAATATTTATGACGTACTTTTGATATTTTCTTCTGTTAATCGGACAAATATCCAATAAAATCTTTTCTAGTTCTCGAATTATATTTAAAATAAATAAACGAAACTTAAGCAGAATTAAAAACAAATCCTTTAATATGAAAGCTAGGTTTATTATAAATCCTTGTCTTGAAATAACTTTAATAAGTAAAAAAATGTTCACCGTGAGATGGAGGGGAATGAAATTCTCCCATCCAGAAAGTAAAAACGAAACCCAATACAGAACAAACCTTTTCTTCTCTAGGTGAAGAAGATCACATAGCCATTTGACCGAAAAGGTCTTAAACCCAATTTCTCTTCTCAGACTGATGTCCACACTAAAACCCTTCGGTTTCTCTACAATTTCTCCCGGTGACTGCGCATTAGAGGGTACCACTTTGGTCTTCTTTAAGAGCTAAGAGATCGCTTTTCTTAACGGCAGGCTTTAATCGCTACTTTTAGAATGCCAGCCCACTGATCAATACTTCAGCCAGCTTTTACTGAAGCCCGACAATGGCTATGATCTCTCAAACCTCGCATTTTTTTCCTTCGTCCCTAAGACGATGGATTTCAGGGATGAGTGCATGAGTTTTTGAACTTTTAGAAGGTTTCCTAAAAGGTTTATCTCTCGGAGATTTGAGAAAAGACTTGTAAGGATTGTAGCGGGAGGCGCCGCTGCTGTGAATAATAGGCCTAAGAAGCAACGCTAGTTAAACGGGAGATTTGTATTTGGGTTACTTTTGGGACTGTAATGAGATTTTCCTTTTAAGCTGCGCATCACGGGGATGCATTTATGAAACAGGTTTTTGTCGATGCTCAGTGGCCAAAGTGGACATTTTTACTTACTCTATCAAATTAACAAGGGGATAATTTTCACTAAGATGCATACCTGTTTGATTTCGAAATTTTAATTACCTTATATTTAAAAGCTGATAAAAATTCTCCCACCCCCCATCCTGAGTTTTTTTTTTTTTTTTTTCATTATTTCCTTGTTAGATTGTGTAAATTATAACCAATCTATTTTAAGGACCAAAATTTTTCATTTTATTCTTCGTATGCTAAAATCACCTTTTTAATCCCTTAACTAACGAATTTGCTTAACTTCTTGATTAGATGATACCTATGATAGTCCATCATCATATTATACTTTCCTAATATGATTATACCTATTTGGATTTTTTATTATAATTTTAATTCGTGAAATAATATAAATGTATCTGAGAGATTGAACCATTTTTAATTGATTTTTGCATTTTAATTTTCATAATATTTCATTTAATTATAGATTTTGAATTTAAAATTAAATAATTCAATACTCGTATCAGACTCTTCATTATATTCCAAGAATTTAAATTTGATTAGTTAATTAAATAATTCATCATTTTTAAAAAAAAATATTTATCATTATTATACAATTCATGCAAATCTTCATCACCATCTTTTAGCCTTATTTTCTCTTTAATACATTAAGTATTCCTTAATTAATACTTCATTCATTTACTTAACTTTCTATTTAGATGATCTAATTTGGTACTTTTATTATTATTTTAATTCATTTAATAATGCAAAAACATTTGAGATATTGAAACATTTTTCACTGTTTTATGCATTATAAATTTCTGAATACTTGCACTTAATTGTAGATTTTAAACAGAAAATTCAGTAATTCAATACGCTGATCAAATTCGTCATTATATGCGAAGAGTCTAAACTCGATTAGCTATTCAAATAATTCATCATTTAATAAAATTTGTTTCACCGTTGTTATCCAATTCATGTAATCTTCTTCATCGTCTTTTTGGCATTATGTTCTATATTTCCTTATAAATTTCTTAATTATTTCTTGAATCTTTTATACATGTTTTTATATTTGATTATTTCTTAAATCTTTTATATATGTATTTCATATATAATTATTTCTTAAATCTTTTATATTCGTATTTTATATTTTTCAATAAAACTTCATTTTTACTTTCTTTATTCAGTGAATGATTATATTTATAAAGCTATATTCTGTAGCTTTATAAATATGATCCTTCCAATTTGCCCTGAGATACACGGAAAAATCTGAATGATCGAACCACTGCAATCGCAACACTGGTGGGAACTGAAGTTAAGTCCTAAGGGCCATCACCGGTCACGATACAACTATTCCTGTGGGAAATACGTCCCGTCATAAGTATAAGAAGGCGACCCCCACATTCCCGTGTACCCACCAGGGTTGCGAGAAACAACCAATTTACTGGAAGCTTCTCATCCTCATTCACGAGGTACACCCCCCCCCCCATTGGGAGTGTGAAAACTATAACAGATGAACTGAAGATATCTTAAGGAGATCACGTCGAAGTATCAAAAGACATGACAGATTAATAATAATACCAAATATGACAGAATATAATCCATATTTTTTAAAAAGAACTTAGCTTAAAACATCGTTAATTACTATTCCATTTAAATGTTTCGCAAGCCATTCACCAGTTTTAGGTTTCAACTTTCCAGCTAGACTTAACTTGAATTATTATTGATAACAGTGTATTTTACTACTCAGCCGAACGTAATATATATTACTGAAATATTTACTTTCTCCTTCAGAACCTCATTGAAGTTTGATATATAACTTTAGCAATTGTGTTATTGTGTACAAAAGAGTGGCTCATATTTATTAAAGGATTCTATTATTATTAACAAAATTTTAGAAATATTTTCCTTGAAATTGTTTTTCCCTTTCAATAAATAAGTTACAATACACTTCTTTTGTAAATTTTGGCTTCTTATTTTAGGTGCAGCTATAACTTCAATATTTTTACCGTGCCTTTGTTAACAAAATTTATTCAGAAAGGAAATGAAGATCACAATATTCAACCAAAAATACTTAAAATACTGTCACAGTTTTTAAAAGATTCAGATATTCCAGGGATAGATTTTTTAATAAATTAATATTTCATTATATGATTATTCAAATATTTAAAAAGTGCGAAAACGATACACATATAATACCTATATTTCAGTTAATACTCAAAGTTAAATTTGCTTTTGTTGACATACTAAGTGCAATGAAAACAAATTATATATTTTTTAGTTTTCAGTGATATATATGTACTTTCTCATTTTTCCTAACAATGATTTAAATTTCTTATTTTTAATGCAATTTTATTGTTTTTAATAGAAAGAAGTGTAAAAAACTTATTTCAAAATGCATCATACTGTCTATGCATGCACCTTCAAATCGTAACGACAAATAAAATTATTTTTTCACTGTGAATTAAAAATCTGCAGAGAAAATTTCAAATAAATCCAAATTCCAAAAAAATCTGGGAATTTCTTTAAATGATTGAATTAGCCTGTTTTTCTCTGCAAGATTCCGTCTCTTTTTTCCTCTTAAAAATATTAGTTTATTTCCCTAAAAAAATAATCCAAATTACAAAATTTTTATCGTAATGGGAACATATATTTCTTACTCACCCCTCCCACCCTTTACTTTAATCTATTGCTTTAACAAAAAAAATTCATAACAAAGCATATGTTGCAGACAACCTACGCCTCGTAACGCTAAGGAAAAAGCAAATATATCTCCTTAGCAAAACGGAAAATCAACGTAGCGAATTTCAGAAATCCTCTACGCCCCCTCATTTAATCCTGAGATAAAAGTAATGCCCACAACATACAAAGCCATTAAGATACCGCGTGCAACTTTACTGATTAAAATACCTTTCCCAAAATAATCCCGCAAAATGTCCTCGGCAAAAATTCCACCCTCTCCCGTTCCGGTATTATCTGAGAACGGGAAAATCTGCTTGCCTCGTCCGCATTTTCCAGGGGATTATTATTCAGACTCCGGAATTCCAGGAATTTTCCTATTTTCCTGAATACTCTTCCGCAACATTGCTTAAAATCTTTGGCCCACTCTTGCTTTTTAACTGCTTTCGGGCGTTTACGCGAGTGAGCTAATCCTGCGAAATGCCTGATACACTGCTCAGTGACTAGAGAACTGTCACCTGTGACTAATGACATCATGTTTGCGCCAAAGATAAAAAGATGCGAATAAGTTTATTAGAGGATCAGTTGTTCTTTGATTATTCATTAAGATTTGAAGTGTATCAGTCGATATTTTCTAGCCTGAAATATGAAGGCTGAAACGATTCCTTTGTAAAAGGTAATTTGATCTGTCACTGTTTCACTCGATTAGTTAGGAAGTATGTGACCGTGAACCTGTTAATTACTTGACGTTTCAAAGCAAAAAAAAAAAAAAAAAACAGCTATTGTTATTTAACCAATGAGATCAAATATAAATTAAGCAATTTGATTTTTAATTTTCCTTGAACGTGGTTTTACATTTCGCCAGTTATAAGAGGACCAGTAGACAGCGCATGCGCACAAAGAGACTGATTTATGTTTGCCACAATTTTAAGATAGATTCAAGCATTCCATGCTTAGCTATAAATTGCCGTTTTGATGCCCCTGAATTTTTCTTTTTCACTTTATTGTATTAAAATAATGGATATTTACACAAAGAAACATGGTAAAATAAAATAAAAGGTCAAGATGC
Organism: Argiope bruennichi; assembly: GCF_947563725.1. Taxonomy (NCBI): domain Eukaryota; kingdom Metazoa; phylum Arthropoda; class Arachnida; order Araneae; family Araneidae; genus Argiope; species Argiope bruennichi. Next base: position 7,343,739 of record NC_079153.1, on the reverse strand, counting down.
TTAATTTGGAAAGCTATAGAAAAAAGGGACAAATAAAATGATAAAAAAACAGCCTCGCTTCTGAAAGGACAAAAAGAAAAAAATGTCGTCATTAATCTATTATAAGTGATCTATTCTTTACATGCAAATAAATAAATACTCCACCTTCTACAAACGCATGTGCAGTAAGAAGAAAAATAGAATACTGTGACTTGTTGCCCCGTCGGAACAAGTACTTGCCATGAACTGAACAGCATTTTTCAGCCTTTCTACGCATGCGCTTCCTACAGACCATTTTATAACTGGCCGAGTGTAAACCCATCTTCCTTCTTTACAAATTATCTAATAAAAATGTTGATAGAAAAGTTAAATATTATTTATACTTTAAGGATAAGCCAATGAGAGGAGTGAAACAAAATTTCACATACATTCAGTTGAAGGCTCACAGAGATGTATTAGGTAAAAAAAAATAATGAGAATAGTCACTAAGACATATTTTGTTGCTGCGTCAATGTAAAACAGGTACAGGTCAATAATTACAATGAATGCTCAGGGAAAGGAAAATTATGCAGGTATGCAAAATTTTATTAAGGATTCATTATTTATTGCCCTTAGAACATGGAATACATCTTTCCCTGCATTCTATAATCTGCATATGAAATATCGTTCCCATAGTTTCATCATTTTTAAAAATGGAAAAATTATCCTTTGACTATCTAATACTTCGTACTATTATGGCATTATACCATCGATATTAAAAAATATATATATAATGCTCAACAAATTTTTCAAACTTTCATTTCATTATTCAGGGACTTATTTTAATCGCGTTTTTTTTAACTCAAAAATGTTTCACTGCAACCTTGGTTTCTATTGCTTACAATGGAGCATCAATATGAGTTTTTTCCCTTATAAATAGCTCCCATTTCTTTATATGCAAACTAACGACATTTAAACTTTTAAAGAAGATATATCTAATTCTGCAGAAAAACTAGTGATTTTATTCCATTATTTACTGATTTATTTTATGAAGCTTTATTTCAAACTAGGTACTCTGAAATTCATCATCGATTCCATGCTATCTATATATCTGTGTGTATGTGTGTATAGCAGCATACATTATTAATAGCTTTCATTTTCTCAGTCTCATCCATAAGACATTTTTCAATCTAGAGAAAAGCTATCCACTATTGATAAGAGAAAAACTCCCAGTGATTTTATTCCATTATTATGTGATTTATACTGTTAAGATTTATTTTAAGCTTTACCTATCCAATTGAAACTATCAATTCCCTATATAAATATAAATCAAGTATTAATACTTCAATTTTATTCTTATCCGCATGGCTTTAATAGTAATGAGAAAGTAACTCATTTTTGACAAAAGAATGATATATTTGGAAATCATTCTATGATTTATAATAATCAAATTTTATTGTAAGATGAATGTATCGTTATCCATATTTCGAATGTATATTTATTAGGTACTAATATATTTTCTATTTTATTCAACGTCCACCATTATAATATATAACATTATTCAGAAAAATATATAACAAAATTTTCAGTGATTTAAATCCGCTATCTTGAAATATATTTATTCAAAAAATTGTTTAAAGTGGGATCTAAAAGGATATGATTCTCGGTTCTTCATTTTTTTCTTTTATATTAAATAACATTATCCAGAAATGAAATATTTTATTCTAAGATATTCAGTGATTTTGTTCCATTATTTTATGCCTTATTTGATCCATCTATTATTTTAAGCAATACACAAACTATAGTCGTTCAATATTGTATATCCTTGTTACATCCATTATATATTTCATATATATATTCCATATATAGATGCAAATATATTCCACGCTGTACTCATTATTAATAACTTTCAATTTCATAATAATGCGACATTATATAGAGAAAATATAACAAATTCTCAAAAGAATTCACTGATTTTATTCCATTATTTTGGGATTTATTCTATCCAGACTATTTTAAACCAGATTTTTGAAATATAAATTATGATTTCACATTTATTTAATTAACAATTTAAAGGAGTGAATTATTTATACTAAAATTAAATTCAGTTATTTCGTTCTATTATTCATTGCTTGATTCTATTTATGTTTTGCTTTAACTGATAGTTTTAAAAAGTAATAGTCTCATGCTGTATATATCCACGCTAAGTCCATTATATATTTTTCTCTCTATATATATATGTGCATGTGTATATATGTAATATATACATATATAGCGTGGATTATGCGTGTATATATTACATGTATACACATATAGTCTACACTATATCCGTTATTAATAACTTTCATTAACAGTATAAAATATTATAGAGAGAAAATGTATTAAGTGCTCAAAAGAATTCAGTAATTTCATTGAATGATCCCATGCTATATATATATATATATATATATATATATATTCACGCTACGTTCATTATAATTTCTCTCTCTCTCTCTCTCTTTCCATATATATATGTCTTCCATTTACAATATAAAATGACATTATAGAGAGAAAATAGTAAATATATCAAGTGCTCAAAAGAATTCAGTGATTTCATTCCATTGTTTCGTGATTTATTTGATCCAGGCTTATTTTAAAGCAGATCTCTGGAAATGCAACCTTTGATTCCGCTCTTTATATAGCGGCATCCAATATTAACACTTTTCAATAAGAAATGATGATGGGAGCCGCTCTCATAAAAAGTAACACTTCAAGATGTGGGATAAAATATGTTATCAGCTCTGCAGAAAGTTTTGGAAAAGAATAAAAATATATCAACCGAGGAGTCCGGTTTCAGCTGCTTCTTAGATATCACAAAGAGAGACAAACGTAACAGAAGAGCAAGACAGATACCAAGAAATAAGAGAAGACAAAAATGTCGATTTGTAAAAGAACATTCTCCGATGCCAAAATGATGAAAATAAAAAAGTAACAGAAGAAACAATGGCCATCCAGGGATCGTCAATATAAAAGGGAAAATATACAAGTACAAAAAACGAAAAACTTTTTCGGAAGGCAAAGATTGCCAGCTGTCTAGCAAGGGACCGATGTCACATAATGCTCACTGGAAACAGAATGCCGTTGAAAAGTATCCTTTGAGGATGGGTCGATTTTACTGCACAGAAACCCGAAATGGTTTTTAGAAATCTTTTTCGGTATGTAACAAATATCTTTTTCTCTGAGGGAAAAAGTGGCCTTCCTTTTTATCCATTAATAGAAGTTGGCGATTCATAATTTTTTTTAAGAATATTTGCATAAATATATACTGTTTGAATATAGTAAAAAGACTGAATTGTATGTAGTAGAAATCAGAAACAAATACTTTAGTCATAAGTTGATGCATCTTCATATAAAATGTATCTGTAATCTAACATATGCATGTGTGACAATTTGAAAATATTAAAAATAAATCAAATTCTTCAAATGTTGTATTAAATGCCTGTTTGCGAAAATAATGATTTAAAAATTGCAGTTTATGGATCGCTTTCGTTTCGTAAATAGGTTATCTACGAGAAAATATTTTGAAGATTTATTATTGACTGATGGAAGCTAAGGAAATAATTTTCAATTTTAGCCTCTAGTTACATTATTCAGTAATTTTTCAGAATGATTAAAAAAAAAAAGTGTGGTGTGACCTTTATCAGCCTCCAGATTTTCGAAGTGAAAACTGTGAGTACAAAATGTTGAGCTTTCTGACATTTTAAATCAAATTAACCTAGATTCACAATTGACATAATGAAAGTTTGTTTCTGATACTGAAATTATTATGACTATACCAGGTTGTTTCGTTTTTTTTAGCCTTCAATACAAAAAATGTATTTTCAGGAAGTAATATTTTAGGTAACGTTACCTAGAAATTCCACTTATTCACATAACTTTCATTTGCATAATATTATGCAAATGACATAAATTTCATTTGCATAATAAAGTCAATGACATAACTTTCATTTGCATTTGATTGCTCTTTATATTCTTTCTTACATACATTCCAGATATCGGTCAATTAAACATACGCGTATCAAAATACGCTGTCAATTAAATTGACGTGTATATGAAGTTAGCGTAGATAAACCGTGTGTTAACTAAAGCAAAAAATAACACTCGTTAATCTCAACTCGAGACTTCATTCAAAGAACTAAACCTTATATCTGCAAGACGAAATGACTCGAATCTTCCAGATTTAGAAAGATACAGAAATTACAAGAACAAGCAAGAAAGAGAACAGAAAGTAAATCAACAACAAATCTTTTTTTTAAGCCATTTGCCTGCAGTCAAATACAATCTTGCGAATTGTCGCTTTCCGTTCGTAGCAATCTACCACTGAACGATTCAGTCGGTGCCAAGTTCGAACAAGTGTTTTTGCAATATCTCTTACTTATCAATTGAAATATTGCTTTTTGTTCAATCAATTAGTTGTGAGATAATAAGAAACAGTTATTTAAATAAAAAAGACTTAGCAGCCATATAAAGTTAAATCAATTCTAATAGCACAATCGAAGCTGTATAATCTAAATCTTGACTATTCAAACATGCTATGTGAATTATGTTTTTTCTAAATCCTGTCTTATGGCAGGCTGACATTTTGCTTTTTGCTGTGTTTAATCTGCTTTTTATATTCCTTCTTAGAAAGATTCCAGATACTAGTCAATTAAGTATATCTCAAACTTATTAATAAATGATTTGCTTTCCGTTCGTACCATTCTACCACTGAATGATTCAGTCGGTGCCAAGTTCGAACAAGTGTTTTTGCAATATCTCTTACTTATCAATTGAAATATTGCTTTTTGTTCAATCAATTAGCCGTGCGATAATAAAGACCGGCTATTTAAATAAAAACAATATAGCAACCATATAAAGTTAAATCAATTTCAATAGCACATCATCAAAGCAGTATAATCTAAAACATGACTATTCAATCATGTTGCATGAATTATCTGTTTCTAAATCCTATGTTTTCCGGCAGGCTGCCATTTCACATTTTACCATGTTCTATGAAGATCCCGTTGTAAATACAAATCATTGCAGTTGATATCAAATAATAATACCAAGTTTACTTTAAATTTAAATTAGCATTCTTCCCTATCCGTTTGTATTGTTCAAGTTTTCAAGAAGAATTTAGAGTAAGATCCCCTAGCATTCTGTTTTCCGCCGCCATATGTCGCTATTGCCGAAAGACGACAAATGCGCCACATTTCTACAGATAGGCACCGAGGACAGAGGATTCCCTCACTTCGGCTTCCTCCAAATAAAATGAAATAAATAACAAGAGGAAGGCACATTAACGCTTTGTGGGGCGAACGTGGAAAAAATTCTCTTTTTACGACAACTATAAAATTTCTCCCGCGGTTCCTTTTTGTATTATTTCCTTTCTGCAAGTTAGCTATTTGAATTTCGCCCGTGTGCGAAATAAAACTTTGTTAATATCATCACTTTGCGGAAACTTTTGCAATCGGATAATTTTAACCAGATGTGTGATTTTAGTTGATTATTTAATGCGGCGTTTACAAAAGTTAACGGTATCACTTGTATAAGTATATTTATCTAAAAAGATATGTTTTGTATATTGCTTCTTATTCATACACAATATTGGTGTTATGTAGTAATAAATGCTTTCATTGTTTTCGCAGAAATTAAATTAGGATCTCATAAGCTGTCTAAAATTAAACAGTAACACTGACTTCCTTTTTTACTGAAAGATGACGTAAAAGGCATGAAAAGCAATGCATTTTAGCAATTTTCTGGATAATTTTGGTGCAGTCTTTCCTCCTTTTTTTTATTTTTTTTTTTTATTGGTACTATTAGTTTTTTCCCGCAGTGGTAATAAAATAAATAAAAAAATATCACGCACAGAACTTAAAAATAATGCATCCAAATATTTCAAATCTGACAAGTCTGTACTTAAAACATTATTAAAAAATATATCAATTAATTGCTCCAAAACAATAGAAGGCAAAAATAGAAAATGTACAAGTTGTTAAATGGAGAATAGAAGCGATTCACCGGTAAAACCCTCAATGACAAAAATATCAATAAATTTCAAATCTTAATCTGGAAAAGAAAGCATAATAACAAACTTTTATGCTCCAAAATAATACGCAAATATAAATATAAGTTTTTATACATGTACATAGATATAAATTTATGTACACAGAAATACATATATGCAGAAATGCAAAAAAATATACATGCGTTCAAATATGCATATATATAAGAAATGGCGTTTAAATCTTAATTTCCAAATTTTAATCTCCAGTTTAGCCTATATTAAATTCATTTTAAAATGTTCTCTTATTTCCTGATCCAATTCCTACTTATTAATTAATTAAACACGCGCTCTATAAACGTCTCACTTCAGCATTTTCTACGATCCAAGTCAAGGGATAAAAATCCTTAATGTTTACCACATTTCTTTTAAAGATACTTAAATTTCCTTTTCTTAAGATTATGCGTGTCAAAGAAATCCTTATAAAATCACTGAGGGGGAAAATTTATGGCTTCTTCTACTCCGGCGTCGTGATGTAAAATGGCGCATGCTTTAAGATGGTCGCTTGTACAAATTATGCCTTCCTGGATGGAATATATCGAAGTATTAAAATTTCAAAACTTGCTTCTTTTCGGCCATGCAACTGCTAAAGGAAGTTTACACACACACACACACACACACACACACACACACACACACACACACACACACACACACACACATATATATATATATATATATATATTGTGTGTTTAAGGATACATATACAGTGCAATACTTTATATAACGTATAATATTGTTATATAATTTTATAAATCCATAAAAAATTAATAAATAAAATAAATAAATTGATCTCTTGTTTGTAAAATAACAAACAATGAATGACAAATAAAGTGACGGCCAAATAGAAGTCAAATATGTAATGTCATTTAAATATGCATTGCTCTTATATATTTTACCTTTTATCTCATAGCCGTGTTATTTTCCAAATGATCCACATGCATGTCATATCTTTATCAATCTTCATAAAGTCAGTCTAGAACCTACAATATCACATCAATAAGAATACTCTCAAAATACATTACTCTTTTATTACATCTGCATTAGATATATTTAATGTCCCATTAAAATTTAATGATTCTAATTGAATAAATGCGGGAGATACATGGAATGAAAATCTGAGTACCACGCTTGGTACTGCAACGTGATACAAAGAAAAGGACCTTAATTGATAAATCGCGTTTGAAAAACGATTATTTCGTATGTAGAAAATGTTACTCATTAAAAATTAACGTCAGCGCTTCATTCGAACAAGCTTCAAGCATTTCTCCAAAAATTTGAGAGAATTTTATCATTCCTCGAACAAAGGAACAAGAGGACGAGTTCGTGAATAACAAAGTAAGGACAGCATCTAATAAATGGTTTTATTTCAATTACAAGAATTAGCTATCGTCAGATCTCCACAAAGGAGTATCCGAGCAAAATTTGCCTCTTGAAGTTTGTTAAGAATTAATTTAAAATATTAATTTCGAATACCACATTGCTTTTTATATGAAACAACGATGTTGAACATGCAAGAATGGTTAAATCAGAAACTGAGCAGTGTTATTCATGTGAACATAAATACCGTCTTTCTATGAAATAATAATCCTTCATTGAATAATTTCATTGGGTTTCAACACTTTATTGGAGTTGTACCAATCTTTCATCCATATTGAGAAATGTCAGAAATGTTAGAAAAAGGTTTTAATAAGAACCTATTTTAATCTAAATTCTAAATCTTGATGAACTAAAATTGAATGTGACATAACATTTATTGGTATTATTGATCTTTTTTCATTTAAAACTCCATTTATTTTAAATTAAAACGTTCGAACATGATATATTTGCTGACGTAATTTTAAAATTTAGCTGTTTCTCTAGAATTTTAAACTTTTCTACATTCGCCGTTCATTTCAATCTTTCTAATGGGTCGAATTATACATGGAAATAAGACGCCGACGTTGCATGAAAAATGTTGTTTTAACTGAGAAAAAAAAATTGAATCATTTTTATCCAAATTTATTTTTCAAATGAAGTCATTAGACATTTCGAATTGGCCAATTAAATCATGATTTCCACTTTTCTTTCAGCATTGAAAAATATTTGAAATTAGAATTAAGCTTTTCTGTTATTCTGTCGGAAAAGTTCAACTAGATTTAAATAATAAAAAAAATTATTTCAAAAGAACTCTCTTTTTTAATTCTTACTATATACTGTATAGGATGATCCTGTTATAGTTTATCTAGATGATACCCATGAAGAGCATATAATTATTATTCTTGCTAATTTATCTCGTCAAGTTTTATTAATTCTTTCAAAATTTACTATTTTATTGTTTATATTATGACTTATTTATTTCATTTAATTAATTAATAATAATAAGTATTATTTCCTTTTTTTAATTCGTAGTATTTAAAATATACAAAGAGAACGTATTTTAATCATCACATCATTCAAACTCAAGAATTTAAGAAACTCAATTTCAAATGTGCCTCAATCCGAACAACGTATTTTTGAACTCATATCTGTCTGTGAAAATGATAATTGAAAATCGCTTTGAACTAGAAGAATGAGATTTAGTATATGATATATATAATATATGGAATTTCTAAACTTTTGCCAAATTTCCATTGAAGATCGTTCAGAGGAGGCCTGTCAGTCCTGTTGTCCGAGTACAAGTGAGCACGATCGTTACAAAATAAAAAAAGTTGGATAAATGATTTCGAAATTTCATCTGAAGTATATATCCATATCAAACTGGGAGCCAAATTCCTCAAGGAACACTGATTGTATGTCTATCGGTGCTTTCATGTGCAGCTAAATGCTATCATTGAAGAACGCATTAATTTAAATAAATCAAATCGGGCATTTTATTTTGCGACTTATTTCGTAATGCTACACTATATTTTGATTTTAAACGGTTGGACAACAGACGACCAAAATATATTCAAGTACTTGTGTATTGACAGCATGCCAGCAAATAATGGCCAAGAATCGCCCACTGGATAATTGAAGAACGCATTAATTTAAATAAATCAAATCGGGCATATTATTTTGCGACTTATTTCGTAATGCTACACTATATTTTGATTTTAAACGGTTGGACAACAGACGACCAAAATATATTCAAGTACTTGTGTATTGACAGCATGCCAGCAATTAATGGCCAAGAATCGCCCACTGGATAATTGAAGAACGCATTAATTTAAATAAATAAAATCGGCCATTTTATTTTGCGACTTATTTCGTAATGCTACACAATATTTTGATTTTAAACGGTTGGACAACAGACGACCAAAATATATTCAAGTACTTGTGTATTGACAGCATGCCAGCAATTAATGGCCAAGAATCGCCCACTGGATAATTGAAGAACGCATTAATTTAAATAAATCAAATCGGGCATTTTATTTTGCGACTTATTTCGTAATGCTACACTATATTTTGATTTTAAACGGTTGGACAACAGACGACCAAAATATATTCAAGTACTTGTGTATTGACAGCATGCCAGCAATTAATGACCAAGAATCGCCCACTGGATAATTGAAGAACGCATTAATTTAAATAAATCAAATCGGGCATTTTATTTTGCGACTTATTTCGTAGTGCTACACTATATTTTGATTTTAAACGGTTGGACAACAGACGACCAAAATATATTCAAGTACTTGTGTATTGACAGCATGCCAGCAATTAATGGACAAGAATCGCCCACTGGATAATTGAAGAACGCATTAATTTAAATAAATCAAATCGGGCATTTTATTTTGCGACTTATTTCGTAATGCTACACTATATTTTGATTTTAAACGGTTGGACAACAGATGACCAAAATATATTCAAGTACTTGTGTATTGACAGCATGCCAGCAATTAATGGCCAAGAATCGCCCACTGGATAATTGAAGAACGCATTAATTTAAATAAATCAAATCGGCCATTTTATTTTCGACTTATTTCGTAATGCTACACAATATTTTGATTTTAAACGGTTGGACAACAGACGACCAAAATATATTCAAGTACTTGTGTATTGACAGCATGCCAGCAATTAATGGCCAAGAATCGCCCACTGGATAATTGAAGAACGCATTAATTTAAATAAATCAAATCGGGCATTTTATTTTGCGACTTATTTCGTAGTGCTACACTATATTTTGATTTTAAACGGTTGGACAACAGACGACCAAAATATATTCAAGTACTTGTGTATTGACAGCATGCCAGCAATTAATGGCCAAGAATCGCCCACTGGATAATTGAAGAACGCATTAATTTAAATAAATCAAATCGGCCATTTTATTTTCGACTTATTTCGTAATGCTACACAATATTTTGATTTTAAACGGTTGGACAACAGACGACCAAAATATATTCAAGTACTTGTGTATTGACAGCATGCCAGCAATTAATGGCCAAGAATCGCCCACTGGATAATTGAAGAACGCATTAATTTAAATAAATCAAATCGGCCATTTTATTTTCGACTTATTTCGTAATGCTACACAATATTTTGATTTTAAACGGTTGGACAACAGACGACCAAAATATATTCAAGTACTTGTGTATTGACAGCATGCCAGCAATTAATGGCCAAGAATCGCCCACTGGATAATTGAAGAACGCATTAATTTAAATAAATCAAATCGGCCATTTTATTTTCGACTTATTTCGTAATGCTACACAATATTTTGATTTTAAACGGTTGGACAACAGACGACCAAAATATATTCAAGTACTTGTGTATTGACCGCATGCCAGAAATGAATCGCCAAGAATCGCCCACTGGATTTACACCAGATTGATATTTTACAATTATATTTTGCTAATGACATGCAAAAAAATAGAAGTACTGGCTTTTTTTTTACTTTACACCGAAGCATATGAGCTACATGCGGGGGATTCAAAATAAAATCTGCGTATTATGCATAGCCTTGCAAACGTTCACAATTTTATGGACGAGAAGAGGTAAAACCCTTATTAGAGAATATAGGAGAAAATTTTCAGGAAACTACTCCAGTTTTTTTTTTAATAGCAAATTTCTTTTCTATATTATGAATATCAAGAATGACACACCCTTTGTTTTAGAGCGCCTTGCATAAAACCTTAGAAAATCTGGCCATTTTCATTTAAACTGAAATATTCGAACATATGAACGTTTTCGAAACGTATGAACTACCGAAGTGTATCCAAATGAATTCAAATCAGGAGATTAAAGCCTTTTGAATTTTAACACTAATGAATTAAACATTTGATTTTATACGACATAATTGAAGAAAAAACGTTCATTTACATTTTCTAGCTAATCAAATTCCATTATAGTGAAGGATAGGGCATTGTCCGAAATGCAGATTTCAGACATTTGATTTTTGATTTTTGATTAAACATTTGATTTTATACGACATAATTGAAGAAAAAACGTTCATTTACATTTTCTAGCTAATCAAATTCCATTATAGTGAAGGATAGGGCATTGTCCGAAATGCAGATTTCAGAAAATTAGTTTAGTCCTGATTATGATGTATAAATTGTGTAAATAATCTCTTTAATTAACAAATTTAATATTCACATTAAAAAAGTTTTGTAAAATTGACACATTTAGAAAAGAATTTTCGAATATTTTCAATTCTAAAACGTAATTAGCAAATTTTAAAAATATATTTTCTTAAAACGAGTTCATATCATTAAATAGACATTTGTAGAAGGTTTTTACTACTTAATAATTATAATTAGTTTTAAAAGATCCTATATGCACTTGTATGAATAATATACTGTAAATAAACTAATAATAAAACTTTTTTTAACTATGCATGTGAATTATTATTTTACCATTCTATTTCATTATATATAATCATCCCTATCATAATTCATAGAAAAATATAGAAATAAAGCTTTTTTATATATAAAATGAAATTAAATGAAAAAATACATTTTTTTTAAATTATCGTATCTTGTGTCGAATAATAAAAAAAATGTATGAATTGGAAATAAATGCACCACTTATAAAATTTAAAACAAAGACATAAATAACTAATAATCCATTTTCTCTGCGCTTTAAAAATCATTCTTTCTAAAATTGATCGTAAAAAAACTAAAACAACTAAAACGGAAGAAATGCGATTTCAAAGTGATATCTAAAATATTAAATTATCTACTTTATTAGATTATATATATGATATTTTTCTCAAGAATAATTGGAAAAAAGGCATTTCTACAAAAAAGAGCAATATTGTCCGCTTCTCGTGTATTTCTTCTTTTTCAACTAGATTTTCACAAATAATGTTTCCTTCTATTTTTCGACCTAATGGAGTTTGATGAAAGTATCATTATTAATAATGTACCTTAAGGTTACGAACATAATTATGAAACATAATAAGATAAAATGAAGAACACAAACAATATTTAGATGCAAGCATTGAAGTGACCTTTGCATTAAAGTAAGAGTTTCTGCTCTGAAATAAGAAGAGAAATTATTCAAATAGTGTTTAAACCTGCCAACGAATTAGAGCAGAAAAGTATACAGTTTTTTTAACTTAAGTGAAATAATTTGAAATTCCTGTTGAATAAATTAAAATTATGCATTAAGAGATTTTAAACCTAATGAAAATAAAACAGAGAATATTTTATCATTCTGCTTTGTTATTACAAATTCATATTTAGGCCGTGCTTTGAAAATAGAAAGTATTCAGAAAACAACAAAAGAAGCTATTTTATTTCCATTATAAATGGCAAACGAAAGAAAAAATTAAAAGCTCAATTTCGAGAATAGTTTGAAACTGCTTATTTTCATTATTATGATGAAATAATTTTAATGATTCCTTCAATAATGCTTCTTAATGTACTTTTGTAATGATTCGTTTTTAAAGGGAATTATTTGAATTTAAGTATAAACATAATAATTCTGTCTCTCTTCATTTCTGAAACGTTATTCGAATTGCTTTATAAAGAATACGGCAAAAGCGCTTGCTAATCCTATAGAAAAGCAAACAGACAATTTTAAATGAAATTACATTATGTTCATTGAAGAAAAATGCATGCATATTTCTGTAAAAATGATCTTTATTGATGTAGGTTCGTCGAAAAATGAAATTTAAACCATAATTGCATTTTATTACACCCTAATATAGATATACAAATCTAACGAAACGGCTGAAATAGGCTCAATGTTTATGAGCCACATAAAAATAGTTCGTCCATCACGAGAATATGGCCGAAAAGTTAACATCATCTGATGCCAGTTGAATCCATTTTGATTGAGTTGCAATGCTTCATTACTTCATAAATATTTCAACTCTATTATTTCTTGCATATTTTGCAATGCATTTGATTTTATGAGATTGAACACCACCAGTAAACTGATTGTATTTGTCTGCCGTGTAAACAAAATTAAGGATATAACGCCGTTGTTCCTAAAGTGACCGCATATTTGAAAGATTATTCTAAAATACTTTAACATTTTTCCATGCTAGTGAAAATAATATGCTTCTTCTTCTTTAAAACAGTAATTTACTACCCCTTTTAAGAAGTTTGTCTCTCCTCTTGTCACACAACAAAAAGTTTTATTAAACTGACCTATAAATGATATGGATATATTAGTGGCTAATGAATAAGTGTAAGAATATAGCTAATACATGGTTTTGGAAATGAATCTGAATGTAATGGATTGGGAATGAATTTTATGCTTCAATGTCTTAAAAGATAACAAGATGCATTTCTGTTTCTTTGCCGAAAGTACACACTTCATGATGAAATTTAAATTTGCAGTAGCTCATCATTTCAATAAGGATTCAAGATGTGGCTAGAATAGAAAATACGAATCTATCCATGCATGATGTAATTTATATAATAAAACATAAACAAGATTTGAATCTCGGCACAATGTATCTAAAACTATTCAGTAAATAATAGGAACAGCATTATTGTCAAATATAAAGTATTAATATATATGTATATAGTAAGCATACATTCTTATTTAGAATTTATTAGCATTAAATATAATTTATAAAATTATTCTAATAATTTACCTGCGAAAAATTTCAGAATATTAAAGTTTAAGTTAATTTAAATTTAATTTTCGTTAATTGCATTTCTTTTCGTTAAGTTGCCGACAGACTATGTTACTGTGCAATAATCTTATCTTTTCTTCATAAACTAGTGACTCTTATTTCGTTATATTATCTTTTTACTAATAGCTATATGAAATATTATGTCAAAACGGAGAATTTTAGATAATTCATTAGTGAAATAAATCCATTGCATTAAGTGGATATTTTTAGGAAAATCATTGAATAAATTGGTTTATTTTATATAGGATTTAAAATTCTTCTACAGTTGTAGCGATTTTTCAATCTGTGATTTGTAGCGATTACAGTTGTAGCGATTTTTCAAGCCCCCCTATAATCAGTTTTTTTTTTCTTACTGAGAATTCCACCGAAAAATTATTCATATCTTATTCTTCACCCTCGTTTCATTTTGACACATTTCAAAGTCACATGTCGTTAGTATGTGTTGGTCATTTTGCCTTTAAAATTTTGGGGGCGTGGTGGTCTGGAAATAAGGTCTCGGCTTCCGAACCGGAGGATTTCAAGTTAAAGACTCGATTCCACCGAAGAACTATCGTCTAAACGGATCTGGTGCAGATTAAATCTACCGTGTTCAAGTGTTCTCACGCTGGTGTGGAGTGGAAATTTAGTGGGGAGTGCCAGCTCAGATGTTGCACTCGTCACCTGTCCAAGGTTCAAAATTAGGGGATCGGCCCCAAAATAGCCTTAGTGCTGCTTTGAAACGGGATGTTAATAGAACTTAACTAAACCTTTAAAATTCCTACAAAGAGGCATTCAAGCAAAATACTCTTTGTGATATTATCTATCATTGCAACTCCAAAACGCAGATGATGATTCATATTTCCTTTTATCTGGATATATAAGCTTTGTCTTAGTTAAAGAAGTATATTAAAATTTATTCGAATAGATATTGTATTGTATAATGCTTAGTATGTCACACTGTAACTTGAGATTTGAAAACTAAATCTGAAATTTGTTCACACTGGTTACTTTCAAACATCAATGATGAGATGACTTTTAAATCACTCAGAGATTTAATAAAATTGTACAGATAAGTTGTTTATAGAATAATATGTGAATAATGTACATATAATGGTAAGAGCTACAAAATATAAATACTGTTCTAAAAAGCGATCTAAGTTGCAATTATTTTCTCCAAAATAAATGTAATTTATAAAATCATATCATCTAATTCTCTTGTGAATATTTGAAGATACACTTTGTACACCTTTCATCAAATTTAGCTTGCAAAGAAACCGTATATGTTTAACAATATAATTTATTTTTATTTTTTTCTTATCACAGCTGTGAAAAAGTATAGCTCGAAAATCTTTAAATTTAGCCTTACAATAAATACAAGTATAGCAATGCATTTAAAAAGCATATTTTTTCTTCTTTTCGGATACGTAGAGTCTCAGTACATTTTTACCAAAACACCGTATTTGCCCTTTCAAACTCGTACATTGAATGCTTCTCGTTGCTAGTTACGTGACATTTTTCAAATCGACTAGTTATAGGTTAAGAAACTGTTGAAATGCATAATCATACAAACACTTTAGTGACTTCGTAAAGCTGAAAGCACGCGAAGTCAACGGAAACATGTGTATTGAAAAACGCAAGTTAATGATCAAACTTAGAAACAAGCTGCGTCTGAAATGAGCCATTCCTTGCGATCACGGTCTTTGTCACAAAAAGGGGGTCCTGCATCGGTGCACAAAGGGAAAAAATGAAATGCCGAGAGAAACGACCGAAATGCACGATATTCGGTGATCAGGAAAAGTGGAGAAAATCCGTTATTCATTAAGAAAGAAAATAAATATATCTATCACATCCAACTTGGAAGTCAGTCAAACAGCGAGCAGAAAGGGGAAAAGTAACAAATGAGTACCGGTATTCCGGATTTTTCCTTCATATCTATGGTTAAAAAGCAAGGTCTTTGAGTACCATAAAAGATATTTATGATGATGAAAAATGGAGAAATACATTATTAAACTCTTATCTGGGTAAAAATATTTTCTGAATCTCGTTACTACTATCGATTTGTCTGTATATTTAAATCTGGGTATTGAGATACATTTTTTTTATATTTAATGTAAATGACCAAACAGTTTCGAAGGCTTTATTTTGATTAATATTATAAGTATAATCTAATTATAGCAATGAAATCATTTTAACTTATTTCTTATATAATGATTTTATGTAAATTCACGAAATTATTTTTAATAATACGAAATTTATATGCCATGAACGTTCTAGTGGCACATATACATTTACAGTATTGTATAATATTAAACAAGATTCCCAATATTGTATAATATTATTAAATATTAAATTATATAATATAATATTGTACAATATAATATTGTACAATATTGTATAATATTGTGCAACAAGATGTGATACCTGGGACGCAAAAGCTACATTTTTTAAATAGAACTTGAAAGTTATTTCGAACTTATTTTAACTAATTTCTTATCCACTTAACTCAAACCCACAACTTCAGATAGGAATGAGAACGTTGGTTTGATAAATCAACTATTTTTCAGTTCTTTCCTTGGGCTGAATATCAATATTTTTAATTTTAGAGTTTTACATTGCATATTCATTCTCATTACACATTTCATTGCACATTCACTTCTCATTTTAAAAACATGTAAGAAAATAATGAAACTAAATTTAAGATGAATTTAACTGACTTTTTCAAAATATCAAATCAGCAATTTCTTGGCTATTGCAATTTATATGAAGAATATTCTATTATTTGAAATCATTAAAAGTTCCAATTCTAGTTCCATGCCCTCTTTTTGCTATTCAGGGTAAACTGTATAGACTAACAGCTCCATGTTCAACAATCATAAGCTGTTATGAATACCAGATTAAAAATAAGTCAAAATGGAATGTAGTGCATTTTAATATTTCAACAAAGATGCGAAATTTGCATTAGAACATATAACGTGAAGAAAAATGATTGGCTTCTTATCTCTTTCATGTAGAGATGTTTTATTTTTCTTTTTTAAATAATGGGCATTAGACTGTCTATTCAACTCTAAACCATCATCAGTATGACTCATTCTTTAAAAACACTCTTAAAGTCGATAACAATGGATATACCAGATAAATATACTTAAAAAAAATCCTAAATTATGTTCTATTCGTATTTGGTGATTTATTTTTCTATCATAACATAAGTGCTTTATGTATTTTCCAAATGGGAGTCATAAATAAAAAAATAACATTTCTCACTTCAAAACACCAGGGGTGTTTTCAAACAGAGTACCAGCATAAAGTAAATTCTTAGGTGAAATTTTAATTAGTTTTGAGATTGGAAATTTAGCTTGAATGTAGTTTTAGTAAGTTTTTATAGCTGAATTACAAATTCAAATTAAGGCTCATATTTAAGATCAACTATTGAGTTTTTTGGATAGTGTAAAACTGTTTAAATATCAGTAAACCAACGTTTTATCATGCTTAAATTTAACTTATATATATTAGAAATGCGTAAGAGAAGAATTTCCACCAGCATCTCTAAATGAAAAAAAATTAAAACTAAGACTAAATTTATAAATTATAATAACTATTCAACCCTATGAAAACAAAATAAAATAGTTTCATACTTTTCAAATTAAATGTTAATGAAACATTTCTTGGAGTCTTGAATTTTTTTTTTGTTTTAAGTAATCCCATTTACATCATCCATTTCCAATTTTCATTTTTTTAAAATCTTTATGAAGGGTAGTAAAATGAATTTTAGCAATAAAATCACAATTATTATTAGCTCAAATATTTATTTCGATATGAGCAATTTTTTTATCAAAAAATATAAAGCAATAAATGTATCATAATTTTTTTCAGTAAAACCTTTTGTTTCTCTATCTTATACTCTTTTAATATTTATAAGCTTGCTTGTAAACTTTCTTCAATCTATATTATTATATTATCAGTTTTTATAATTAAAGCACTTTTACTTATTTTATCGCGGTTACTTATTTATAAGGCTTATAAGCAGTTACTTATTTGATCTCAGGAATTAGGACAGTATTTTGTTATATGAATTTATATATCCATTGCTCCATACATTATTAAGGAATCATAGAATAAAGCACCTCTTCCAATATTTTGCAAGTTCCCACAATATACTGGAAGACAGCAAAACTTTTCCGTATTTATGACATACACCTATAATTATCAAACTCGAGCAACTGTCTAAACTATCAATCAAGAAGGCAGGGGAAATAAATAATGAAATTCTCAATTAGGCGATTTTATTAGATTCTTTTTCGAACACACGCTATATGTCCTGCTAGATAATTCTCAAATTAACACTTTCTCCCCGAAGCGCCATTCTGAACCGCTAACTAATCGCCTTAGAAGAACGCTTTCCCTAAATTCATTCCAATAACTCAAGACAGCTCTTATAAAGAGCCCAAAATAGGATTGCTAAGTTAATTAGTTTTCCTCAGCTTATACAATAATTGTTTGCCGGGCTTCCCAGGGAAATGAATGCTTTATGACTCGGCCACTGAAAATGCGAAAGGGTGATCAAATTATGCGGAATTTATTTTCTGATTATATGGTGTGGAATCTAGAAAAACCACGGCCTGCAGGTGAAGCTTAGAAAAAGTTTATAAATTTTACCGAAATCCTGGCTAATTTGCAAACTATGCCTCTTATCACTCGAATAATGGATGAATACAAACAGATTGTTTTTTCCTATTTCTTAATTTCAAAAAAAAAAAAATGATTAAAAATGCAGCTCTGATGCATTTTTCATATTCAATATTCCAACTTTTCCGAAACTTTTTTTTTTCTAAAGCATTTGCAAATGGATTTAATTATCCGATGTTATCTAAAATATTTTTGACGTAAGATTAATAATGAAATTAAAAATAAAATAAAATTGATAAGTCATTCGGAAATTGTATTAGCATCAAATTATTAAATAAATTAAATTTAAAGGTCCTAATATTAAATTTCGAAGTTCTAATACATTTATCAAATTTTTAAATAAACGTAGTTTAAAAGCTCTACTCTTAAATTTTGAAGTTCTAATGCGCATAAAGCCATGTAGATAGTTTTTCAGTGAATATTTCAAAGATTAGAAAACTTTGCTCAATCAATTTTATTGTTTCTTCTTAATCTAACATTTCATTTAAAGTTGCTAATGTTCTCTTGAAATTCTGAATAATAATATTAGATGTAAGTTCTTAACCACAATACATTAGGCCTAGAAGTTTGTACATAAAGAAGATAATATATTAATATTTAATTTATATAGTACAAAACACGAAATCTTACAAGTAGCTCCTATATATATATATATATATATATATATATATATATATATATATATATATATATATATATATATATATATATATATATATATATAAAAAGATTCAATCGTAGAATTTATAGTGATAACAATAAAAATCATAAATTTGATTTTTAGATAATTTGGAATTTGTCGAGGCTAACAAGATAACGAAATAAACGCAATTTTCCTATTGTAACACATTGAAAAAATAAACATTGAATAATACACATAATACACATTGAAATAATACACATAATACACAAAATTACACATTGAAATAATACACATAATACACAATAATATACATTGAGATAATACACATAATACACAATAATACACATTGAGATAATACATAATAATACACATAATATACATTGAAATATATAATCGGTGGTAAAATTAGCAGAAATTTTGTTAATTAAATTAGCTGAATTCAATGATCAGACGCCATTGCATAAGTACATGAATAATATGATATATAGAATACATATCGCTTTCCATTGGAAAAGTATTTCCTAAAACATGATAGATACATTAAAGGTTTATCAAGAAAAAAACTGAACATCTGCATTTTTATTTCTTTATTTATCCATTTAATACTATTGAAGCAGCTTGAAATATATAAACAATTCTTTTAAAAAAATAGTTTCTTTCTTCTTTCGATTTCATATTTCCATAGAATCACATTTCAAAGTTCGTTCGATAATAATAATAAATCACTAGTACAAAAATATTTCTTTCTCGTAGCACTCCATCAACATCCCTCAAAAATTTTAATAATTTCTGAAATGCAGTTTGTGACCTTGCAATAACTCATTTACAATAATTTACCCTTCAAATTTTAATTTTAATCTTTTATCATCTGTTTTTAAATCCATAAAAGATAGGTTCGAATTTTTGTCAAGGATATAAGATTTGCTTTTCTTTTCAGTCAAACCTATTATGGAATCATTCATCATTGATAACATTCAATTCAAAATACACAATATCATATTTTTTATTGATTCTTACATGCTGATATTCAAATTATAAAAAAATCAGGTTATGTTACTCTAAATAAATTTTTCAATAAAGTAATTAAATATTATTTTACATTCATGAATAACTTGTTTCATTTATTGAGGAATTCTAAAATAAATAGAGTAGAGCGATTTTGCTCAAATAGAATGACAACTGCAGGATAATTGGCAAATCTGATGAAAACGGTTTTCTTTCTTTACTTGCATTCGTTTTATCCAGCATTTATAATTCTCTATTGAATATGGGTTTTATTTAAGATTTGAAACTAGGGAACTAGAAAACTAGAACTAGGAAACTAGATGAATACATAAAGATTTAAATTTTTAAATGTACATTCTGCAAATATGCATCAGACAACAAATTACGTACTGATTTTTTTTAAACGCAGCAGCATTTGTTCCATTTCGAAATCTACTGAACAATTCCCGCCTTTTCCCTCTCATTTCTCACACGATAAACAAAATGCCACAAAAATTCCCAACTGACTTTCATCAAACGACAAATGAGTGTGCATAAACATATTTTAAGCAAAAAATATAGAGACAAAATTTAAGAAAACCCGAACTCATCGAATGTTTTAAGCATCGAAGCATTTATTTTTTCATATCAGATATTTTTCTCTTGTAAACAAACACCCTTGTGCTTCTCATTTTTGTATTTTTTCATACACATACAAACATAACTCTCGGTTGACTAGCGGATTTCTTTTGTTTTAAGATTGTCGTATTATTATTAGATTTACGTAATATGTTTTGATATTTTAAGGCTGGTTTTTCTTCTTTATGCTGCTTCGTTTTGTTTCATGTAACATTTTAATAATTAGCTCAATATCTTTTTTCTAAATACTATGTATTAGAAAATATTACAAGAAATATTACAACAATTTTATTGTAATATAAAGTATGACGGTTATTGCATTTTTATCTAAATGAACGCATGAATAAAGCCATGAATAAATTTTAAAAACACCTCAAGAAGAAAAAAAAATATTTTTTTATTATTAACTTTATTAAAGTTGTGAAATGCTTGAAAAACTTTCATATATTTAATATTCTTCTCTTACACCAATTAATGATCTTTTTGTCTTTTGTTAGCTTTTTGAAATAAAATAGTCAGCAAAGTGTATATACAAAGCAGCAAAAATGATTTCTTATTATAATTTATATCACTTTTTTGGGCACAAAATACAATGTAAAGATACAATCAGTTTGCTTTTTTTGGGTTCTGTTTGCTGTAATGGATTTTAAAATATTATTAAATTTATTGGTTCTTGAAAAAGTTTCATAAATTATATGATTTACAAAAGTGAGAAATTGACGCCATAAATGAAGTAAATCGCCAATTTTTGCCTATGTATTTTGTAGCTTCAAAAACCTCAAATCAAAACAACGTCATTTTTTCACATTATAAAAATTTAATTTTATAATAAACATTCTGCTAATTCAGAAAGTGATAATAGATCCTATTTATTGACTCAATCCTGTAACTTTTGGAATTTATTGAGAAAAATGGATATTGCAACATAAATTTCATGCAAGATTATTTATTGGAAATTAACATTTGTTCATTCTAAATATAGAGGGTACTTATAATGAAAGTTCCACTTTGAAATGATAATGAAAGGAAAAGAACTACTGGCCCAAATGTTATCAAACTTGGTAATAGTTTATAAAAGGTCATAGTAATTTCTCCCCCCCCCCCAAAAAAAAAACTTAACACCAGAGACGAAATGGCGTTGTATGCAATATTGTTAAACAAAATAGGACACGAAGGAAACATGGGCGTTTCTAAAATGTGTTAGTAGGCATGATCAATGTGGTGTCCCCCATTTTCTGAAAGCAAGTTAAATCGCATTACTGCATTCTCAACAATAGTCTTAGTATATTAGGAGGAATGTTACGTACATGTCGGTTTTATCGCATCTTTCAATTCCACCAAATAGTTCAATTTATCACCATAAACAGGGCTTTTTGAGATAACACACATTGAACATGCTTTGCAAACACGTTTCAGAAATGATTAAACACATTTTGTAGTCTATTTATTTGTCCTATTTTGTTTAACAATATTGCATACAGCGTCATTTCTTCTCTGGTAGTGAGTTTTTGAACTTTTTTTATTTTTTGCCGGAAAAGAAACCCCATGTCCTCCTTTAAATTATTTCCAAGTTTAATAACATTTGATCCTGTAGTTTTCCTTTTATGACCATTTCAAAGTGGAACCTTTATTATAACCACCCTGTATTTTGTTCGTAATTTACTAATTTATTGCAATTTTCTTTTATAGAAAGAGGGAGAGGGAGAGGAGCTATTAATGGTCGATCATACAGTCACAGCAGTATGGAACTCCTCACTGGGCGGAATTACTACAGTGGATCAGATGAAGGATTGGAACCTGTTGAAAATGATGTCATATATCAATCTGCTACACCGCCAATAATAAACTCTTCTACAGTAATGCCTCCACAAGGTAAATGACGTCATACAAGAACACTACTTTTATTGTTAAAAAAACTAATTAAAAATTCCGGTCTCTAAAAGGAATCTATGTGAAGAAAATATCGGGCTCATAAAAGTAGCAAAGTTACGTGAAAAAAAATGTAAAAGTGGTATGTGAAGAAAATATCGGGCTCATAAAAGTAGCAAAGTTAAGTGGAAAAAAAATGTAAAAGTGGTATAATTGCAAAACTTTAAGAAGAGAAATATGGCTATACATTTAAAGTTTTGAAAAATGTGATCATTTAAACGTTTTTAACAACTTTTGAATTCCGCTCAAAACACTTTTAAAGATCGAGACGTAGGATGAGGAATTTAGAATAAAAATATCATTCAATTGCAGCAAAAATAATTATTATCAATGAAGCAAATCATTATTAAGAATGCAGTTAGAGATAGAAACCAAATAGCAAGCATTTGTTTATAAATTATCAAAACTATTGCTTTTATATTCTCTGTCCGATTAATCCACAATTACCATGATAATTCGAATATTATATTCGAAGTTCAAATCTATAGAAAAGTTTTGAATATGAAATATTTTCTAATAAAAAGTATTAACTCCTTAATCGATTTTCTCGTACGCCATCGATTTATCTCATTTTTACACTTTCAGACAACAATTAAACTATTCATAATTGTTAAAATGCTATGCAAAAATTCTATATAGTAAGTAAATATCTCAAATATTCTATAGGAATTCTAAAAAGAATAGAAATGACAAAACATTCCGAAAATGGAAGACTTCATCTAATTTCATAGTAAAGAAAATAAATCAATGAAGAGTTTAAAGTAAAATCTTAAATGCTTTTTTTTTAACCTGCGATAACGCGAAAAAAAATTGAGAAACGAGTCAAATACTTAGAATTTTCAAGCTAATATGGGATATCTAGTCAATTTATTTTCAAATGAAGCGACATTTTAAATGCATTATATTTATTTTTTTCATCAGCACTACCAGTTATCGTTTACATATTTATCATTTATATTATCTCCAAATTAGGAGAGTCTTCCGAAACGAATTCTTCTGTAAATCTTATACCTTGGGAAATTAATGTAAATAAACCATTGTTATTGAAACGATATTTTCATTCGAATGTCTTTACTAAGATTACTTTTGAATGCTTTTCGGAATTTTTCTGAGAAAATTCGATAACTTTATAATGCTAATAAGGGTTGACGAATTTTAAGATAAATCGTTATGAATGTTGCTGAGCTCTATAATGTTTAAGCCTAAGTTTTTTTCTTGTTTCTTTTTCGAAAAATTGAAATTTCTTAATGCTAAGATCGTCATTGTGGAAATATGTTCGTTTCGACGTGACGAAATCTGTGCATTTTTTCATAGTTTCAAATACACAATGCTTCATTTCATTTTTATCTTATAAATTTTAGAAGCCAATACAAACGGCATAGCTTAGTGTAAAAATGTACAATGTTTTTAGTATAAAAGCTTCTTTTATATGAAATATTATATTGTACAAATCCATTTTAGGATTATGTATTGAAATGAAACATACTTTTTTTAACAATAGTGGCAATGGATTAATTCTAAGTCATAACGTCATCCATCAAAGAAATGCCCACCAACAAATTTCCTTATTTTAAAATCATCTGTATTAAAGATTCTAAATAATTAAAAAAGAGATCAAAGAAAAAATGTGCAAGAATGAAATGAGTAACTTTGAACCGGAAAAAAAAGATTAATTTTATAATATGCTAATTTTTTTCGGATAATTATATCCAAAATTTCTTCTAGAAGAAAGGCAAAATACTGGTTGCCTTCTCACTACTTTAATCAGCGCCTATTTCACTTGCTCATCTTAATATTTTCCTCTGCATTTATCCAATTTCGTTACATTTCATTTTAAGCATTGTTAAACTAATATGTTAAATCACCTGAAAATCTGTCACTTACTAAAATTGATAAAAAAAAATAATGGTAGAATATTTGAAGACTAACACTGACTTTAGTGCATTTTTTTAAATCAATAATTGACGAAAGTTATGTTGTGCAAAAATGAAATTCATATAATTGAAATGGTAAAATTTCAGATTTAAAGACGATATTAAAATATTTCTTGTAAGATTATTTGCTCTAAAATTATTGCAAAATAACGGTGAAATTTCGATTCATTTCTAACTGACTGAATATTTAATTAACTTTTGCTCTTCATACATATTTCTTGCCTTAACGAATAAGAGCTCAACGTCAGGTTGAAATCAGCTCTGTCTTCCAGGTGGAGAGGTAGAATATATATGCAGAAGTATATTCATACATTTATAATACAAATTAATTTTAATAATTGTGTCTTCTGTGCTATTTAGTTTACTGAAATTAGAATGTTCACTAAATCTATTGCTTCGGTTTCTCGTTTTTTCTTTTTTTCATTTTTTTTGTTGCTTCTTTAGTTATTTATACATAACTTTAATCCTTTCATTTTGCACTGTGCATCGAATCGTGCACTAATCATGTTCTCAGATGTATGAGGAATATTCGTATTATCTTACCGTCCTAGTTTATCAAGTGAAATCGTGATATAAAGCATCGTATTCTATTCACATAATGCGTATAATTGAATGTTTGGATTTCAAATTTGAGTTAAATTTAAACTAAAGAATTGACTCATTATATAATAATAAATAATTTCATCATGCATGTAAATAAAAATTAAAATATATAATAGGAAGTTATGTGTGCAACAATTTTAAGACAGTCTCTCTAATATTATTTGCATTATTTGTCATATACCATGAAAACAGCAAGCGTAAATTTTCTATTATACATATAATATCAAAAAAGTACATTAACATAAACCAAAACTTTCCAATTGTTATAGTATTGAAATTTTGCATGCTAATATTTTCAAAAACTCTAAAGTTTTATTTTTTTTCTATTTCAATATGTAACGATGCAGAAAATTCACATGGGAAAAGATCTAACATGATCACTAACTTGCTGCTCATTTAATAAATTTTCTACCTACAAAATCGTTTTCTTCCTTTTTCTTTCCTTTTTCGTAATTACCTCTTCGCATTAGGAGACTCCACCTAGTTAAATTGGTTGCAATCAGACAACTTCAGTGAAAGAACAGAGGAGTATACACTTACCTTTTTTATGACATATAAGTTCTCTTTTTATTAACATAGAAACTGAATATGCTTTATAAATGACTAAATGGGTTAAAAGAATTTCACAAACAATTTGATGCCACTTTCAGCAAATCATTTACGACCATCTCCTTGTTCTGTTGTAACTTTGATGAGTAAATTTCGGGGGAAAAAACGGAGTTGCGTCATTTCAAAAAAAAAAAAAAAAAAAAAAGTAAGTTATCCCTATGAATTTTGGACATGAGATTGGATTTTAAAAAAAGAAGAAAAAATACCTTAAGACATGAATTTTATTTAAGACATGAATACAGGGATATGAATATGCAGGCCTTTAGTAGTTTAGTTCCTTTAACGCAAAATATATGGCATGAAACAAGTTTAAAATTCTTTAATAACAATTCTCTAATTCGTTAATAATTCTTTAGTACAAAATTTTTTCATGTGTGTCTTCCTTACACTTATGATAGGTCTCTGTTATATGCAAAAAATTAAAAGGGTTACGCAAAATTAATTTTAATGTAAATTAGTATCTATGAAGTCATATTCAATTAGATGATTTGGCAGAACAATAGATAGAAATCTATTCTCTAATACCTTTTTCACATTGCTTGCAAAACTAAGTTGTTTTTGCTAAGATATAATATTTATTATCTCCATACTAAAATTTTCAAATGCTATATTAAATTAATTGTAAATAAAGTGGCAAAGAAAACTTCCAAAAAATCGATTAAAGCTGTATTCAAGTTATTTAATTGATTACATTAATTGTCCAATATTTATATTTATTTCTGTAATAGCCTATTCCCTTAAAAGAAAAAATTCTTCATTCTTTCATTTTTCTTCTTTCTTTGAATCTTATTTATTTTTGGTAAAAAAAAAAAAAATAGTTGGCTCAGATAAATTCTTTGAAAGTAGTGGGAGGACTTTTCGCGAAGAGAAAATTCTTGTTGTGGGGAAGCTAAATTCTTTAAAAAAATTGTTTACTTTGTCTTCTAGTTGGTTGCAATCTCTCTTGTTTCCAATGTAATAATCTAAAAGCAACTCTTAAATAAATTGTATGCCATATGAAGAAATATTTTAAAGAATAATTTTGAAATTATGTATGAAAAATATATGGTATTCTCAATCATATCTCGTGAGCTGAGAATTGAAGCTCGAATTTTTTTAAAGAATGCTGTAAACAGAGTTTTTTTTTTCTGATGGTATTTAGCAGTGCAAGACTTATCATTTGAAGAATTTCTGTTATAATGAAACAAAATATCTATATTATAATTAATAACAAGGATTAGAAATATTTATTTATTGGAAAAAGGATTGTTATATTACGTTAATTAATTCTGAATTCGACAAAATTATAACTTTCTTGCAAGAAGGTGCTTTGGATTAATTAAATTGTTTATTAAAGCAAGGTAATATCTTCAATTTTTTGTGATAAGACTGTATTTCCCTTGTAAATGAATTCTTCTTTTTTCATATTATAAAAAAAGTTCTTAAAAAGAATTAAATTTTAAAATCGGATACATTTTTATATTAAAGATTAGTTCCACTATACATTGCTGTCAATTATTTAGATTTTGATTTTTTTCAACAAAATAGTTTTCAAAATCTTTTTTTTTTAATTAAATAAGAGTTTATTATCTCGGATTATCTGTAGTTCCGACTTTCAGTTGCTTTGCTCGAATTTATCTCAAATTTTAATGCATGTCTGTATTAAAATTATAAACAAAAAATTTTCAAGTTTTGCTCGTTTTTAAATTAATTGGATTAAACTTTTTAAATTTAATTAATACACTTAATTTCACTTAAAATAAATTTGGTATGAATGTTCGTTCTCAACCTTTGTTGTAAAATAAATCATAAGCAGTCATATACCAGCGCGATAGTTCAAATTTTACGTAACCTAATTTTGAAAACAACACCTACGAGCGCAATTTAACCGAGTAAATTCTAGGCAGCATTATTTGGGAGATTTTTAAAGAACTTTTGACGAAGGCATATGCATATTTGAATATATGTACTGCCTTCCTTTTGAAAGGGATTCTTATAAAATATTTATTTGCTTAAAACTCAAACAAATGAATTTAATTCGATATTTAATATAATTTAATGTACAATTTAAAAACTTGTAATTAAACAGGGATTTTGGCCGAAAATCTAGAAAGAAATCGATTCTCCTTATTTCTGTTAATAATACTGCAGTTAGTTTTAAAACATGCAATTATTTACTATGTGCGTAAAGGGCAGTAAAAGAATTGCAGACAGATTTCGGAGTCAATTTTTATGTTACTTAGGTTTTAAAGTGCTGAAATAGCTGCAGATAGACGTTGAAATTTTATTAATGCATCATATGTATCAACTAATAAATATAATGAAAATTTCTAAAAGTGCAGCATCGAGGATCTAACATACAAAGAAAAACTATTGATGATGCAATATCAAAACCAATCTATATTTTTAAAAAAAATTAGAACTGCAGAATTTGCGGCAGCTTGTACACAAAGAGACATCAATAGCACCTAATATCCAAAGAAAAAAAATCTTGATGATGCAGTATCAAAACCAATCTATATATATATTTTTTTAAAAATTTAGAACAGCAGTATTTATGACACCTTGTACTCAAAGGAATAAATCTATATGAACCAATATATGCTCAGAAGAAACATTTCTAGTGGATTGTACCAAGTATGTACAATCCATTTACAAATCCAAATCCATATTACCGATTGTGCATGAAAGACCAAAACCTTCACAGACAGGCAGGCGTATATTGCTAAAAATAGCAGTGCAAACTGTTAATCAAACTGTTTCATCCTGAAGTCTAAATTTAAATCTAAATTAATTTAATAGAGAGAGAGCGAACTTCAAAGCAGAAATTAATATAAAATTGTCATCTGATTAAGAAAATAAAGAATTTTTTTTTAAATTTTGGCACATTAGTGTAAATGATAAAAATGTTTCTTTATTTCAAGGCAAATACAGTGGCTATGGCTCTCTGCCACGTCAGCCGAATCAAGACGGAACAAGAGAACAGCAGCCCTCACCCCATCCAAACCAGCAATCT
Source organism: Argiope bruennichi (assembly GCF_947563725.1). Taxonomy (NCBI): domain Eukaryota; kingdom Metazoa; phylum Arthropoda; class Arachnida; order Araneae; family Araneidae; genus Argiope; species Argiope bruennichi. The sequence continues at coordinate 7,314,651 of NC_079153.1, read as the reverse complement.
TCCGGTGGACGCGACTCGCGAAGAGGGTCAGCCACCGCCTTGCAGAATGCTACACCTGGCACACCTAGGGGGCGGATGTCACTGTCACTTCGAAGAGGCCCCTCGTCCTCCTCCACCTCGGACAATAATTCAGACGCCACCTTCACGGACACGGAGTTCCATGCCAGCAGACGTGGGCTTCAGAGCCAAAGTGGTGAGTACAGACTTGCCAGTTATTATGAGTTTTGAATATGAAGTTATTATGAGTTATTATGAAGTCGCTTCACTTGAAAAAATTAAAGCATAATTTTAAAAAAAAACCGAAAAATTATATATATATATATGTGTGTGTGTGTGTGTGTGTGTGTGTGTGTGTGTGTGTGTGTGTGTGTGTGTGTGTGTGTGTGTGTGTGTGTGTGTGTGTGTGTGTGTGTGTGTGTGTGTGTAATTGGTTTTCTTAGACAGAATTTTACATATATATTTTGATGTTAAACAACCTCCATTTACAGAGATCGGTTACAACTCTTGAGGAATTAAGATACACATTCAAGCATATTCATTCATTCACTAAGAAAGGATTTAGAATAGAGACATCAGTCATTGATTACTATAGTATAATACAAAAATCAAACTATAACAAACTAAAATCACTTCAACCTTTACTGTTAACATGAATTTTCTCATGCGGCCAGAGACAGGGAGTCAAAAAAACTCCTTGTTTATTATTATTATTATTTTTTTTTTTTGTCTTTTGTAAACAACATTGGAATTTATTTTTGAAACGCAATACTTCTGGAAATCCTGCAGTTATCAAAAATATTAAAAGGGTTAAATGATATAATATTAGATGTTGGAAAGTTGTTATAAGAAAAAAACCTAAATAATCTTTTAATGAATATTTACTTCGGTTAGATGTTACGGAATTATACTAATGTTAATAACTGTTAGAATTTAACAAAAAAAAAGTGAAGAATGCAATATTTTAAAATAATTTTTAAGAATATGTCTTTATCCTTTTGGCATTATTCAAATTAAAAGCAGTTTCAGAGGCATGGAATCAATGACTCCATAAATAACAACAAAAACTTTGAAAAAAATAATTTGATTAAACCCACTTGTTCATACTGAAACTTTTGCCAACATACTGTTGAAAGAACAACTTGAAGGTACTGAGGAACCTTGATTGTATTCAAAGACAAAATACCACGTGATAATCAGAGCAAATGAAAAAAGCGCAGTCATTTTGACTTCCGTCTCCAGTTACGGGTTAAAATCAAGAAAAAAGAAAAAAAAACGGACCTGTAAATGTGACTATTTTAACATTCCAAAGCGGCAATATATATATATATATATATATATATATATATATATATATATATATATATATATATATATATATATATATATATATATATATATATATATATATATATATATATATATATATATATATATATATATATATATATATATATTACTGCATTAAAATCTTAAATGAGTTTCCTGCATTTTTTCAGTTTTGTTTTCCATAAACCCCCTTTCCAAAAAGGTTTATTAGATATTAAAATGAAATATTCTAAAATTGTAATGAGCCAGAATCTGATCTTCGGTTCATATTTAATTATTTTACTGGTTTTTTTATTGACAAATTCTATAATTTTATTAAAAATTTTAAGCTTTCTTACAAAATTGAATATATTTCTAAAACTTTTAGAGTAATCATTTAGCTCATAACACTACAAAATATATTAATTATGTAAAAATAATTGAAATATATTCATTAGAATTTTCTTAAGAATGTTTGATATCAGTTAAAATGTTCACTAGAATTTTCTTAAGGATGTTTGATATGAGTTCAAATATTCAATAAAATTTTGTTAAAATTTGCTTATAATTTCAAAGTTAAAAGTAATTTAACTAAAAATTTCAATGGAATTCTCAGTCTTATTCCCTATTGTAATTGCATGGATAATTTTTATTAAAATTTTATAAATTTCTGAAAAAGTGCTCCAAACCTTAAGTTAGGATAAGGCATAAACTTTAAGTTAGGATAATCAGTATCTATTAGGATTTTTATCCTTCATTTAATCTTTTTTTAGCTTTGATATTTTCCTTTTACTTTAATACTGATTACACATACTCTGAATTATGACTTCATCAGTTAATGTTCCAATACCTCAATTTCTTAATTGAGAAAAAATCGAATTATAATAATCTTCTCAATTTACTTGGCCCAATTAAAGAAATATGGCACATCTATAAAAATTATTATTTAAAACCTATTGTAGTCGTACTTTAATTAAAATTTTATACCTTTATCGATATTTTAAAAAAGTCTAATATTCATTTGTCATAAAATTTTTGATAATTTTTACGAGGTTCTCAAAAGCTTTTCATCTTTCAATTCATAAAACATACAAAATAATTCCCTTTATACTCGATCAATTCATTTTGAATAAAAGACTGATTTTGATTTCATATTAAATTAAAAACTAACTGCAAAAAAATCTTAGTTTTATGATAAAGTAGGAACTTCTCAAAGCAAGCCTTTTGCCTCTCAAAGAATCATTGGAATTTCTGTATCACTCCTTCGCGCGTATTGATAAATTCATCTCGTCGCCGTCGTTTATTTCCTTTGACATTCTGAATGCTCCGTTATTCATTACTAATGTAAATCTCGTCGCAATTCCACCCTTTGAAAGGATTTTTGAATCTCGAATGTTTTCCATTTCTCCTTTAGTGCGGAAAGTCCTTTAATATTTATTTCCATTTTTGTAAAATATGATCCTAGAACTGACAATGTTCCTTTTTTTGCGACCTACACTATATTTAATGTATAATGTAAAAATTCAATTTGCAGTGTCGGAGAAGAATTTTTATAATCAATCCTTAGCATTCGTGTAAGGATTTTTCAGTTAGTATTCAAAATGACGATTCTATCAAAAAAAAAAAAAAAAGCTCAGGAGCTGATCAAAGAAATGAAAAGTTTTAAGAATAATAAAGCTCTAAAAATATGACACAAATGGCTTTCATTCCATTTACTTGTCGAAATGAGAAAATATTTTTGTTCTAACAATATTTCATATCCTTAACATTTTCTTTCATCAATTTCAATCCATTATAAGAGCAAAATCATTCTCTGCAATTTTTATACTAAATACATCTAGGTATAATTGAATTCTGATAAAAATCTTTTTTTTCTTGCATAAACATTTTTTCTAATAGATTAAAATGTCTTACACCAAGCGTCAAAAATGTATGAATATAATTTTTTTGAGATTCAATCGTTTTCCTAATATAAAAAAAGTGATATTGAAAATCTCAGAGAAGTAATATTATAAAGCATATTTCTTAGAGATCATTCGATCACACTCTTCTTTCTTTCACTCATAAGTTAGATTAAATTCAATTTTAATATTAAATTATGTATATTGCTTCACTTTAGAACGAAATTATAATCTTTTAAGTCAACATAAGTGCATACTTCTAGAAACATCGATGAATTTGAATATGGTAAAATGAATTTTAGAACCAATTAGAAACTATTTTATTTAAAGTGTCATATATATAATGCAAAAATAAAATTATTCTTAATATAACAAATTATTGAGAAATATAGTCATTCTATAAAAATCTTAGTGAGATAAATTGAATTTTGGTCATAATCAAAATAAAGCAATTTTAATTTTATTGTACTCAAAGTATAAGAAGCATGTATATGATACAAAATAATATTTTATAATAATTATTTACTTCAATATAATTATCGCGGATTGTTAAATAAATCCGCTTTCACAAAATAATTAAATACATTAATCATTTGAATATACCTAAGCTTCCGATAAAATTGTCCGCAGAGAATGTCTTCAATGGTCTCACGAAATAAAAAATCGAATGAGTTTTGCTGGTCAGTTTGATCAATTAAAATAATTATATAAATCCAAATAATTAAACGATGATGAAACCAACAAATAATGTATTCTTATTCTTTGATCATACGTGGAATAAACAAAGTGGCGCTATGTTTTTCTCTACTAATAGTAAAGTTGTATGTGTGCGTGTGTGTACGTGCGTGCGTGTTTATGTTCACCCTTTAGAAGATAGACGAACCGTGTGTTTCAACTGTTTCATAGTGATATGATGTTATGATACAGGTCTCCGTTAGACATGTACTTCATAAATCGAACATATGAAAGACATTTAAAATAACACGGCTTAAATATCTAGAAATTTAAAGAGTAATAGGCATGAAGCTATATATTTCAGATAAATTATTATATCTAAATAATCAAAAAAAATATTATATATATATATATATATATATATATATATATATATATATATATATATATATATATATATATATATATATATATATATATATATATATATATATATATATATATATATATATATATATATATATATGTATATATATATATATATGTGTGTGTGTGTGTGTGTGTAAGCAAATATCCCCAGTGACTAGTTATCAATAAATTTCATATTCAGGTTTTAATGAATTTTGGTTTTTCAGTCGTCCTTGATTCCAAAAGTATCATTACGTCTTAATCATATTCATGCCTAATTATATATCCGAAACTGAAAAAAGAACAACTCGAACAATGAAATCTGATAAATGGTCTACGTACCAAAACTATAGATTTCTATCAAATTTCTATCAAATTCATCGATTTGGAAAGTGTTTTTTGGTCCGTACCGATATCGGCTAAGATAACTAAAAAAAGAAGAAGAAATTAAAAGAATGAAATTTAGCGTACAACTTACTTATTATAATTGGTTGAATATTTTAAATTGTTTATATCTTGAATAAAGTCTTGAAGTCCTGAACCATTTAAGCACTTATTAATTTTTATAATCACTGGCAAGTGAAGCCATGAATTCTAAAGTGAAGTGACTTAAATAAATGAAATTTGGCCGTGCGGTCTTGTTATTAAAGACCTCTAACCAATTTTGATTCCAACTGAGAGGAAGTAAGGATTCTAAAATCCGGTTTCGGTTTTCTTCTCTAAGACATGTTGTAGAAAGGCGGAATCTGCCATTTCACCTGCGATGTGGCATGACGGAAAGATATTTTCTGTTCAATAATGACAACGCTTTATAATCGTTTGCAAATAATTGCCAATTTCAGTTCTAATTTCAGTGGTCTGAGTGAGAGAGGCTTACTTCAGATGAAGATTTTTTTGCTAAATATGACTGCAATAGCTTCATAACTTTGTTACTGATGGCAAGGCTCTTGTTACAAATACGAAACCTGTGAAACCATGACTTTATTTTAGTTTATTTTATCAAGACGTATGTAGCAACTGTTTTAGAAAAAAATGCTAATTAAAACGTGAAACTTCAATTACAAAATAGTATTTGCCGTTAATCTAGGAAATCATCACAATTTTGAATTATCTAAATAAAATTTTACAATGGGAGCACAAAATTGAAAAATGAAATATGGGACTCAATGATAATAGGGTGAGATTTAAATGTATATCCCATAAGACGTTTGTAAGCTTTCTTTATTCTCGATATTTTTGAAAATATCCTTTTGTAACATCTTATTCATCGTATTAAATAATTTATATAATGATAAACTTAACTAGTATTTTTTTACTCTGAAATAATTAAAGTACTCTATAAGAAAATATAGAAGAATTATATAGAGTTATCTTTCATGTTATATGTAAAATAAGGTGTTGTTACATGCAACACAGCACTTTTATTAGATCCGTATTAACTGCTTTTGTAGCAACAGGATAGTATTATTTATTACATGCTATATTTATTTAATCTGTATTATAGTTTATAAAGTTCTATTACGTATTCATTTTTTAACAGAATTTTCAAAATTTCAACAAACAAAAAATTAGTAATTGTTTAATCTAGTAGAAATGAAACATGATATTAAAGAAGTTTAAAATTAAATATTGAATTAATATTTTATCAAGATTTTAATGATAACAATAATGATAAATTGAAACTTGATTGAACTTCAATAACTAACTTACAGAAACTTTTAATGAGCATCAAGAAACCTTCTTCAGTGATAAATATCAAATCCAAATGTAGCACAAAAAAAATTTAGTTACCCTGTTATGAAGACAAATTGATTTTTTTTCAGAAAATAAAAATTTGAAAGAAATTTGGACAAAGATTAATCTCGTAATTTGAAAAATTAATTACCTTAAAAATACGTTAAATATATTGTAATTAAAAGTTTTCAAGCCAATAAATTAAATTTGTAACTTTTATATTTTTCAAAATTTTTACTCTTATTATTGATTGTGACATGAATAATAAATTCATATTTTGAGCAATGTTATTCAGTACATTTGAAACAAGATTAACGAATATTAGTAAAATAGCATGGAAACATCTGATACTCCAAGATATTCTAGACATTTTGTAATATTCTTTTTCAGATTAAATTGCATTTGCAATGCTTTTTTTAACATGTGAAATCCGTTTTGTGACTGAAGCACCACTTACTTCTTTATTAAGAGAGGACGAAAATTTGAAACGCTTCAAGTCTTTCGCCATGTGTTTTGTGTTTACGCTAACTAATTTCATTCTCATCTACTTAGTGAAGTAACTAGCTATGTGAAGAAAATAAATACAAGCATTTTACAGCTCGTAGAAATACTCTAGGTTCTAACCTGAATAAGTTTGGTTTAATTATATAAACGTTTCGTTTGGAAGCAGTGCAAAAGCTATTTTATGATGGTTGTCATAATTTTCAGCACCATTCAACTTTTCAACCTGAATAAAATGAAATAACAAATAAAATTAATTAGGATTATTAAAAAAAAGGTTTAAATCAACAAAAGGTTTTATCGTGGCATTTAAAAAAAATTCATATTTTTACATCCATTTTGAATATGAACATTGAATCAATGCATAATTATCAATGAGATTAGCCGAAACGAGTCCGGGAAAAAATATTCAGGAATCGGACAAAGTACATTATGTTCTTAATGTATTTAACGTTTTTAATGAACTTCATGTACTTTGTTCTTCTGCGAAAGGAGAAGTTTGGAGGAATGTTTTAACACCACATTTATTCCTAAATATGTATGAAGGCTTAAATGCAATAAATGGGTTAGACGAGGGGGTTTTACAACTTTTCTCTATTTTTTTATTGCATTTGTTTCTAAAACCTTTTACAGAAAATTATTTGAAAATCTATAATCATTTTATTGACTTGAGTTAAATAGTTTATTGATATTAAGTTTCACACTTCCATTTTACCCTTTTTCGGAGACGTAATTTCTTAACGATATTTCCGAAAAACATATTTCGTCAAGAAATCCTTAGATGTTATGTAATAAGGCTAATACTATCCACCTTTGGCGTTCAGATGTTCGCTCACTATCTATATATTTAAAATAACTGGCAAAAGCAAAGAAACACTACTCCTGTGACTAATATGACATCAACTTCACTACTTTTTATAGCATATTAAGCCAATGCCACCAATAGTCATCTAAATTCCTTAATAAGCCATAGGTGACTTTCTCACAACCATTCCAAGAGAAAAAGCAAATACTTCTTCACTGCTCATTCTCCTGAAGTCCTCGACAAATTTTACCAGTCACAACCACTAAATTTCGCCAATTTTATCAATTTTTGTTATGTATAAAAGTTCATGACTCCTTTATATAACATCAAGGGTCATACATCCTCATCCAATCCATTTTTGAGAGAAAAAATTAATTAAATACATAAAAGCTGCAAATTAAAAAATTGACATGCCCCACATGGTTTATTTCGCCAATTAATAACACCACATGACAAACATAACGAATAAATCCCAATATTCTGTCATTGTTATGTAGTCATAATAAAAAGTAATACGATATTTCTATAAAATAAATTTCATTAAAATTTGTTAATATGACTATATCCATGTCATTACTATAATTGCCGAAAACCACTAGTATAAATAAATTATACTAATTTATATATATATATATATATATATATATATATATATATATATATATATATATATATATATATATATATATATATATATATATATATATATATATATATATATATATATATATATATATATATAACCAATCTAAAGTAAAAAAAAGTTAAAGTTTAAATGAAAATATCATTCCTAAAAATAACTGGCTTGAGTTATGTAATTTTAATATTACTGAAAATTACGTGTTTAATGGTATTAATTTTTATAAACAAGTCAAGGGCATTCCAATGGGGACAGCTTTCTCAAGTGCTTTAGCTAATATTTTCCTGCATTACTATGAGAAAAAAATAATTAAATATAATTTAATAAACGGGTGGAGATATATTGATGACCTACTTTTGATTAACTTCGACAATACTAATATTATTACTAATTGCTATCCAAAAGATTTAATTCTAAAAGATACAAATATAAATCAACTTGAGGCTACCTTTCTAGATTTAAAAATCGAAATTGCTAATGATAAAACAATAGTTGGTATATACGATAAAAGGGATGATTTCAACTTTAAAATAACAAAACTATGTAACTACCATTCCAATCTAAACTCTAAAATTTTCAAAAATCTTATTTTCTCACAAGTTAACAGGATCAAAAGGGTTTGCAATAATAAAAATTCTTATATTGAAGCATCAAATATCCTCCTTAAAAATTTAATTAAAAATGATTTTCCTAGAAATTACTGTAATGTCAATTTTTTAATTAAACAAGGTATGGTTTGGGATTAATCTTTTGGCTTAAATAAAAATAGAAATTTACTTGCATATTGGATCACTCAATAGATGGCGCTGGGTGCCTACCTCTGTTTACATAATTTACCGTTAACTTTCAAAAACAGGAAATCACAATCGATTGTTTAAAGTTTCGTTCACTGTTGGATGGTATGTCTTGGCCTTTTCGTTTTTAATTTTAATTTTAATTTTAATGCTGTTTTTGTTTTTTATTGTTATTGTTTTTATTGTATTTTTACTTTGTGGTTTTTTTCTAATTTGTTATTTTATATTTCCTTTCTGTTAAAATGGTATATCTCTTGAGCATAATTTCGGGGGATTTTCGGGTCACGAGGAATCATTATTAGACTTAATGTCTGTATGTCCTCACAGAAAAAATCCCTTTATTTGAATCCCTGCCTGAGGGTGACCCTTGAAAAAGTCTTCAGGCCGGATTCTTTTTTAATATTTTTTAATAATTTTTTTTGGTTTAATATTTATTTGGTTTTTGTTTTTCCTATTAACTTGATTCTAATACTTTTGTATATATATATATATATATATATATATATATATATATATATATATATATATATATATATAATACAACTTTGACGAACTCTATCTTATCACAATAAAATACAGTTACATAAATACATGTTGGGTTGCACATTAATGACATGACAGAATATACTGCTGGATTAGCTATTCAATGTAGCCAAACTATCAAGTTGAGGATGAAAATTCGTAAAATATTTTCAGCTATTTAGAATGGAAGTTATGTCAAGATTTTAGTGTGTAATATCTATTGAATTATAAAGGAAGGAGGCAGACTATAAGTCATAAAGTGCCCAAAGGTCATAAGATACAAAAAGTTTCGAAATTCGATACAGTGATTGTGGCTGGAATTCTGTTGAAATTTTCTTATTCAAAGGATATAATATGAAGTAGTATGTTACCGATTTCTCCTCAAAATGATGGATGGTGGAAGGCAAACAACATTTGCCAACATGCATAGAAAGATGAACTTTTCAAATAAAATAAATAATTTTGTAATCGGTTCGTTGGTGAGCTGACGAACATTGTCGCAAGGTTTCCACAAAGAGAAGGTACAGTGGGAATAGTGGTTTTTCAGTGTCTCTTGAAACTGGTGAGTGATGAAAAGTAAAAGACCTTGATGAACTTTTCAGAGATCCTGAGCTTCCATACGAAACATAACATTTTGACCCCTCCACAGAAAATGTATAGGGGTCATATTTTTCTTTCAATTTTTAACGAAAATGGAGATAAGAGGGAGACAGATAATCATCAAAGATGCGTATAGATATCATGAGGTTTCAAATGAAAAAAAAAAAAAAAAAAACTAGTGAGATTGGACCCTTGATTTGTATTGGAACAACTTGTCCATTTGTTTTTCTCGTTATTTTAAATATGTTGATGAAAAACCCACCATCAACTTGTAACTCTTAAGATTTTACATAACATAATGTCAGTGATAATAACGAGAACTGTGACAGTTCACCTAATTGTCTTCACCAGTCCTGGTACATACTCTCCGATAGGAGGTGAGCCTTGGTAACAAATATGGAGCCAACAAATTCATATCACCATGCACGCAGGAGACAAAAGTATCCACCTACTTACCCGGTGACTTCTTATCCATATATTCGTGATATGTGAAGTTATATAATAAAGATTGCTGGTCTTATTAATTTTTTGTGATTAAGTGATTGGTAAGTAAGGCAAATATATATATATATATATATATATATGATTGTACTAATAATAAACTAGTGTTTTCTTTTAAATCAAACCTTTTCTTTACAATGTTTAAAATATAAATCTTTTGCAAAGGTAAAAAATAATACACTTTATAAAAGACGTTTAACTAGAAGAAAAAAATGTTATCTGAAAATAAGTTACCTTTAAGCATAAATTAAGATTTAGGGACTGTATATATCTGATTGAATATGAAAATAATTCCGTTATAAGTTGTATATTTTGTTTTTAGTAACTATATTAAGAATTAGAAATAAGATTTCAGGAATACTAATCATATATTAAGTTACTAAATATGCATAAACTTCATATCCAGGGTTACAAAGGATAAGTCACAAGTTAATTAAATTTCCAGGCAATTCTTTTATTATTATCCTCAGTAATTACTAAGCTGCTCTCAAAATACATGAAGAACTTTCATCATAATCCAGTCAGTCTCATTCCCCTCTAGGATATTCTTAAGTTATTTCCATGCTAATTACTATTGTGCTCATGATATTAAAATTCCCTGCCTAAGTTCGCGATTACTCTGTAGCGGAGAATATTGCAAGTATATTATGCCCAGAAAGGTTTCCACTAAAACCTCATTGAGAAAAACCGAGATTACTCTTAATATATTCCAATTACAGGTCATTAAAACCATCCCAGGCAGTATAAAAGACATAAAAAGGACTTTAAGGCAAAAAAAGCTGAATTTTAATCTAACCCTGGATGAAAGAACTAACAGTCGTAATTTTCCCGTCAGTTACATCAAAAAAAAAAAAAAAAAAAAAAAAAAAACCTATGCGAGATTAGAATCTTGGCAAGGACAAAAAATGTTGTTCGCAGTTATAGGACAGAGATATTTTAATTGGCTGCATAGGGGAGGGATTAAGTTTATCCGGATTACGGTCGACGAAAAATGGGAAAGTGTATGAAAAGCGAAATATTATGTGTTTTTTTAAAGAGGTACAAAATATTTTAATTAAAATCAAAGCACAGATTTCTTAGAAATGAAAATAGATATATTAATAGTTTTTCCAATTTGTTACTTCCCCGAAATCTGTTCAAAATATTAATATATTCTAAAAAGAAAGAGTATCTGAATAAAAGAATGCTTATTTGAAGTTAAATTTAGTATATAATCTCTTGAAAGCAACGGTCCATTTTTTTTAAATATCTTTACAAGTTTTGAGAAATAATCAATTTGAGACGGTTGAATTAAAATCTTTTACAATGTTTTACTTCCAATTATTTTTTATACTAGTGATCAATAATTGATATATGGATGATTAAATGCACGTCAAACATTGACCTTGTTGCAAAATAAATTAATTTACCATTCGTAAATTTGCGAATATCTATGACATGTAACATCATAAATGCCTTATCTCTCTATAATACGGATATTTTTGTTTAGTATTATTTCTGTTTTATTTATCATTCTCTGTTTATTATCTGTTTCTCTGTTTCTGTTTATAATAATTTATGTTTCATTATTCATCTATCTCAGATTTTAAATTGTAAATATCATTAGTAAAACTATGTTGTGGAACTGAGTTTAAGATATCTAAAATTCATAAAAACTTGATAAAGTCATTTCTTATCCACAAAAACTATAATAAGCGAATAAAAGAATTTAGGGAAGCAATCACTAATATCAACAATTGCGTGTTGTATGCGCACGTAATTGACGCAAATGCAATGCGAAAGAGCATGCTAAATTCCCAGTTTCCGAAGCCGGCATTACACATTCGCGTGTCGCATCCATGACTAATTTGTATTCACCTCGGAAGTCAGTTTCACTCATCCATTTAAACGATTCTCTAAAGTATTGAAGATTTCTCTGACGAGGGGGGATCGTCCATCCAGTGGACTTTGGGCGCGAAACCTTGGCGATCATTACGACTGTCTGGCGCTTGAGAATTACATCGACTAACTTCTTGCCTGCAGGCATAAACACCCTCAACTTTGGTAGAGGCAAACGCTGAAGCAGCAGTTATCATTAAGTATACCCCTACTTGGATTGAATAGCATTTTCACCAGGGTTTCCATCATCTGTATCCTACGACAACCCCAGCTGGTGGCAACAGGCTCATCAGTGATTCTCGGCGATGAGGGGTAGAGGGAAGCAGCGAAATCCTCCCTCAGTATTATAGGGGGGAGGACCAGCAATAATGGGTATCTAAGTGCCCACTATATTCAACGACCATGCCCAAATTTGTCACTTAGCGATCTTTTCCATCGTATCCCATTAGCATAATAAATAGGGAACGTTGTGCAGGGTGAATCTATTTAAAATACTTCTACTCAATCATCTGGTGCATGGGTTAAGGTTAGTTGTTTCTGCCCTTTTTTTCCGATCTCATATTGATTTCATATTCTTGAAGAAGTTTTATGAGAAATAAGCTCAGCTTGTAGGTGGGAAGATTCGAGTATTGATCTATTTTTAATGTCTCCAGCAGACATTTTTTTTTTTTTTGCTCTGTTTTCTCATTAGCTTGAAAATGGCAATGCATTTTTTTCCCTCTATGGCAGTAAACGAATCGTTAAAAAAAAACTTTCTAAGTTAACTCATTATAAATCATGTGAAGGAAATTGATTAAATGCAGCCCTTAGAGTTTTTGCTCTAATTATCTAAAAACAAATACTATTTTATTCCTAATTTCACTAAATTATGATACTCAAATAAGTTCCTAAAAGTCTTATTATTTATAATATATAAATCAAGATACTGTGCTTGACAAAAATTTAATAATAAGAGCAGATAAATTTAATTTTGAAAGTAATACCATACTTATAGTAGATCATGTTTGAGAAACACTTCTATATTTTAAACTATTTAAAAAATAAAATAGTTTCAATTTATCAAATTCTAAGTTATCATTGTTAGGAACGAATTAGTGAAGGGTATTCTAAAATTAACGGAATATATGAATTTGCCACCATTCGTGGCAAATTCATAGAGTGCGTATTCATTCATATAGTGTTCATTCATGCATTGAATAGTGTTGGAAACCCAGTTAAATAAACCATATGGCAGTTGATACTATAGGGTTAGTAAAAATGGTGCGCTACACGATTGAATAATGTGTTTCCATTGCTGTACAATATTTCAAAAATAATGAAAGTCATGGCCACAGTTCGAAAATTTGAGGATTGGTCCCATAGAGTATGTGTTTTAACACCATTGGATTTCTTTGTATGACACTTTTTGAAGTCAAAATATGCTAACAAGCCCACGAGCACGCGTGAAATGATGGAGGAATTTCAACGCTTTATCAACGAATGGTTTGCATAAATGTGGCTGAATTTCGCTGATGGTACGGAAAATTTCGACAAAGGAGTGCGTATGTGCCATCAAATCGTTGAAGGCCATTTGTTCTATGGGTTATTCCATCCATAACCCTCTGCTGTGTACTTTAGATTCAATAAAAAATTAACAATTTAAAGACTTTTTAAAAACTTAATTCAAATTTTGCATTAACACGTCGTTTAATCAAGAAATGCTTCATATTTATTAATTCTAAACTATCAGCTGTCAAATGCTTTTTAATAGAGTTTCCAGCACTTTACTGCACGGAAGGTGGCAAATTCAGACTTTGCGTTTATTTTGGCCTTATTTGCAAGAATTTTTGTTCAATCCATTCATCAGCAAAAAAAAAAAAAAAAAAAAAAAACCTTGCATTTTCTTACCGACAGAAAATAAATTTAATGAAAATTACTGATTAATAGTAAAACCGAATTCCATAAAATAAATTATCTATAATGCATTTATTGATAATCAAAATATTCTCTTGGAATATCAATGCTAATTTATTCTGAAATTCGCTTATTAACAGTAAAGTTATAAAATGTCTTAATAAATGTTTAAATAAAATTTTAACCATTTTACGTTTTAAAAAATGCACTCTGCGTCAAAAGAATGATATCAAAAGCCCGATGTTAATCTTGATTGATAATATATTCTAGTATAGATGATAATAGCAAAACAAACTGTGTTAAACCTTTGCAAAAATATAAACTGAGAATCAAACAAAATAATTCATTTTATATTTTAACCATAATTTTTCTATAAAATACTTTTGGTTAATTGAATTATGCGTATACTTTTACAGATCAGGGCCCTTATTGAAGCTCGATAAAATTATAAACAAATTTCAAAAGATATTTTCCGAGCATGATAAAAGATTGGAAAGGGATTATCAGAAATCATGCAGCCACATTCCCTAATTTGAAAGTAAACCATTAAATACCAAATAAATTTCCGAGTTGTGTGGGCGATATAATGCTATGAACAATTAATCGTTTAGTGGTGAATGAAATTTTAGGAAAAAGCGTCGTAATGCAGCGCAGTGCCTTCCGGCTGTTCTGTTAAACATCCCCTGACGGTGAAGAATCTTAACGGTTCATTTATTCCATTAAAAATGTCGTCAGAACCTTTACGCCCAATGAGAATTTGCTGGCGGTATTTGTTTTAGCTGAAGGCGTTAAACTTTTGGAGAGTTTAAAGATTTCTTAACTGCGGACTCTGCACAAACACAAGCGCGACTGTTTTTCTTAACTTCTAAGAGAAAATAAAATGTTTACTTAGTTAAAATGTTTATCTTCTTTTCCGATGGCTGTAAGATACTTGTCACTGAAGACAGTTATTGGCAATAATTAGAGCTTTGTGCAATTGGTAACAATAATGGAGCAATACCAAACTGCCCCTACAAAAATTGACAATATCAGAATTTTTGCAAAAGAAATGTTATTAACAATGAATATTCTCAATATATAAATGCATAAAACTGAAATTATTTATCTAACCAAATATTTTATAATAATTTCTGAGAATATTTCGAGATTTAAATTACATGTGAAGTGCTTTTGCTTTTCTGATATTGGCAAAATAAAAGGATAATATTCATTTAAAATTTTTATAAAAGATTAAAATTAATTATTAAATTGCTGAAAAAAGTCGCAATAGTCGCAACTTTATAAATGACTTTAATTTAATGAAGATAAATAATTTTAAGCTCATAAATGCCATTTTTACATTTCAAATTAAATTATTACACAAAATAAATTATTACTTCTATATCTGATGGGCAAGAAAAGTATTTCAACAATTATTATCTTCAATTACTATTTATTTTAAATCATAGAAATTCTAATGCACGTGAAAACGCCATATCTTTTTAGTCAAATATTATTAATGCGGAAATTGCTATGAAGCAGACACGATGGATTTTTTAAAAGGGTTCGAACAAATATAAATAAAAGAGAAATAAAGAATTATTATTCGTGTGCCAGTTCTTTGGTGCATGTAACATTCCATTTTTTTTAACAGATATAACTTTTTTTTTTTTTTTAGTTTGAATATTTTTTGTTTGGAAGTTAGGCAAAGTAGGAGCAAGCATTGTCGCCATTAATTTGTATGAAAATAATGTTCAGTAAATCCATGTTTTGTATAAAACTATATACTACTGGAATCAATATTTTTTTGTTAAGGAATTTTAAAAGTTATCAACTAGTTTAATAATAAGAGTGCGTTTGAATTAACTTCCAGTTTAATGCTATCTTTATTAAATTGATAGCATGATTTAAATCGATAATAAATTTTGGAAGCTCAGATATTCGATAATGATTATACGAAATTAAAATCTATATAATTATTGATATTTCTCCCTACCATTTATTTTAATCCAACTTGGATTCTTAACATATTTTTATAGTTTTAAATTACAACGAAATTATTTTATAACGAAATCCACAAAGAGAAGGTACAGTGGGAATAGTGGTTTTTCAGTGTCTCTTGAAATTGGTGAGTGATGAAAAGTAAAAGACCTTGATGAACTTTTCAGAGATCCTGAGCTTCCAATTCTGAAGAAAAAATGTTTGCTTCTTAGGTATCTATGTTCTAACAAAAAATTGTTTTTATAGAAAGTGGTTTATTGTGTTTATGTGAGTTAAACACAATGGACAGAAATTTAATAATTTATAAAGCAGAGTCCTTATTATAAAATCGGACAAAATGGAAATAGTTTTTGATTAGGTTATGAGAATCATTTTTGATAGTCTTTCAAGTCAGATTTTATCATGTGAGAATATGATGTTGTTTCGGTTAGGGAGTTTTGAAGCTCGAAATCTCGTAGGCAATGAATAATGCATAAATTGCAATTCTCATCAGCATCTTTTAATCGCATATATTTTTATACCTACTTTTACCAGTATTGTATTATTATTATGTATCCTTCTTTGAAAGCAGATGTTTTTTTAAAAGGTTGTCCTGCCTTTACCAGTATTGCTTTATTATTACGCATTCTTCTTTGATAGCAGGTGCGTTTTTAAAAAAGTTTATGTAGAACTATGACATCATAGCTGTTATTTCATCTCAAAATAGGTTGAGCTCCAAAACTTTGTTTGTCAGCTAGAAAAATTGAAAATGAAAGTATAAAAAAATTATATATATATATATATATATATATATATATATATATATATATATATATATATATATATATATATATTATTATAATTATATATATATTATTATAATTATATATATATTATTATAATTATTATATATTATTATAATTATATTAATTATAATGTTCCCACATGATAATTTGAAATTTGCGATTGCAGATTTCATTAAAATTTTTTTTTTTACCTTTGTCTTAATTCTTTTAATTTCCGTTTTCTTCATTTTTTTCCTCCGATATTTATCATCCGAGTGAACTATGTAATACTTCCTCATAGCTTTTATTCGTAGGACATTTCTTTTTTGCGTGCTTTAACAAAGTAAAAATAGAAAAAAAAGCATAATAATAATATCAATTTAAGTATAGAAATAAATTTATAAAACTCTACAGCACGATAATTTTTCATTTATTTCTTTTAATAGCAAGAAGTTAGATTGTAAGTTAAAAACGTAACTTTTATTAGAAGTTATAAGATAACTGTTATTTTTCTTCATATGTTTACATAGCGAAGATCCAAACTCTTCTCTCGCCATATCGTTTTTGTTCGTATAAGAAATTCATCGCTTTTTCAAAGTAATATATGAGGTACTTTCTTCTTGAAGGTAATTCACGTAAATAACTCTATTTAATTATGATAGTTAAACTAATTTATGAAAATGTCTTATTTATTTCACTCTCTGTTAGTTATTTTATGTTGTTGGATTATTCTACTAAACAATTCCTTGGGGTGCTCACAGGCGAATTAAGTTATGACCTAGAATATGAATGAAATCGGAGGATGACACTTATTGATTATATCATTTGGCTATACACCTAACTAGCATTATTCAAATAATATGACTTAAGGATAATTTGACAATCAAAGTATCGCTGTTGTAATATTGGCTGTTGAAATTCAATATAAACAAAAATGTGGTCTATTTTCTCTTAAATCTCCTCCAGATGGTAATGTCATGTTATGAAATATATGTGAGTAGGTGAATCTTATCTCTAATATGACTTGGATTTATCTCTTAGGTTAATCTTTAGACACAGGTGCTTCAGTAACTCTATAGTAACACCTTTATTAGCATTTTACTTATAATGTTGGTGATGTTCTATTTCCCCTAGGTGGAAATGGAACAATCGAAATTTTAACAGGTGGCCTGATTCATATGCACACCTGATACATATGGGATTGGAATTATCACTAGCACTAGTCAAGATATGGAGCATTGATGTTTTCTCCTTCTTTTAAAGTCGTGTTTTGCTATGCATAATATTCTTTCTATCCATACATGAAATACAATAGTGATTCACAACAAATAACCGATGCAAAGAATTTCACGTATTTTGTAAAATTTCATGGCTTGTTCAAACATTCGCTTGAAGGAGTGCAATCCCATAACTGAAAAAGGCTTTATCATAAAGCCAATTTACTATTTTCACATATGAAACTCAATATTTGTCAAACATTTCGAAATATTATGCATCGTAGTCAGATTATTTAAAAGTCAAGAAAAATTTGGAATTACAAAGAATTTAATTCTAAAAAGTTTGTTCTCTTTGATAGCTTTCACTACCTATTTGAAATTAGTTATGTTATGAATTTGAATGAAGGTGAGAAAGGAAAAAAAAATATTTAAACTAAAATTTTTCTTCAAAATTAAATATCATTACACATATTTGTGACATGAGTGCGAAAATTTTGTGAGAAAGTTAAGTAATTTTGTCACCTCTATCACTATGTATACGCTTATGTTTCAGTGTGTCCTATTATGTACCTGAATATATATTGTATTGAAGTCATCATGACTATCATTGATACAGTTTAGTGCTGTCATACTAAACTGTACTAATTTGTCTTAGTAACTAGAAATTTTAAGGACAAATCTATATGACAATGTGTTTGACAAATTCATTACATAAATATAAATTAAATAAAAAAATGTTTTCTTAGTAAATCGGTGTTTTAATATCTCATATGGTATCTTTGAGATTAAATGTGAGAAGTTTTTAAATTTTTTTACATTTTCAGTTTAAATGTATTCAACTTTGAAGTTCTTTATATATATTTTTAATGCCTTTTTGGCGAAATATCATTTTTCGTGTGTGTTCGTTTTTGCACATGATCTCTTTAAGAGGAGGGTTTTAGGAGTTGTACTCATTTCCTAATTTAAAAAGGTAGTTAAAGTACATTTCATAATTCAGTTAACAAATAAAAATTGCTATTGTTCTTTATTTTTTATTAGGATGGGTGTTTTTTTTTGTAGTTAAGAATTAATTACAAAATTTTAATTTAAACATCTGGTTGAATTGATGAGTTTAAAATTATATGATTTTCATTGCATATATTTAAAATATTGATATTTTTTAATCATAGATGCAATACACATAAAAGTGTAATATTTTCATAAAACTCACTATTTAGTGTTTATTTAATTTCTATTGATTTTTTCCTACGATTTTTGATTAACTCGTAAAACATAGCTGGATAATTAAAAACCTTTTGAACAGTTTTCAGTATAAAAAAATTCTTCGAAATTATCTAAAAGAAAGAACTCAAAACCGTTAAGTTACATTCGAATTTGACAGCTTCAGAACGTTTAAGATTGGGATTTATCTCTTTTAAATTTATTATGTTATCAAATAATAAAATTATGATTGCATAATTCTTTCCGACTTTATTCTTCGGTGGTTACATAATTGATGTTCTAATAATGGATTTTTAATGAATTTTCACAGTGTTTGGAGAGAGTCCACCAGAGCCAGCACCTCCAGCCGTTCCCCCTAGGAGTATGAATGCCATGCATCCTATGGAAGCATTGGGTCGTCGGGCTCGATTAGGATACTTGGAAAGTGAATGTGAATCTGAGCCTCCCTATCTCCCAACAATGCTAACATCCACACTTAATGCTTACGCATCCCAAGGTAAGAGTTTGGGTTCAATCTCTGATTATTTAAACATCCAGAAATATTAAAACTAAAACAAAAATTATGTATCAGTGCTTTAGTTTAGTTATATTAACGTCCTGTTTCAAAGCAACACTAGGGCTATTTTCGGAAGGACATCGTACTTTTAAAACACCGTCAGATGCATCCTGGCTTCCACCTCTCCAAGCTTCCACACCACGCCAGTGAGAAGACATTTGGCCCCCGGCTTTGATTTAGCGCACACCAGACCCCCTTACACGACAGTCTTCGGTTGAATCGGGCCTCGAAGCCTGCAATCCTCGGGTACCGATGCCAGAACCTTACCACCGGGTCACCGAGGTCCCGGTAGTAGTGCTTTAGATATAATTAAAATGAGATATTTGAAGTGAAGAAATTTGAATTACGTATTTTGTATTTAATTTTAGACCATGGGTTATTAACCCTTTCCCAGTTCTATCCTGCCCAGGAGAATTTCTGTTTTTTCGCCGCATTAGAACAAACAAAAATTAAAACTAAAATAAGTAAAAAAGCGTTTTTAACCTTTAAAAGTTTTAAAATGTATAAAAATGCTTAGAACCTGTAAAACGCAGAAGTTTTACCTGAACGTGCTAGATGCGTTACGGACGATGAAGAGGATAAACTTTTGCTATTTGCGACTTCATTTCAGTCTGGAAAACTTTAAGTGAATTAGCTAAATTGAAGACAAAAATTTATAATAATTAAAAGGAATTCCAGGATTTTTGCTGGACGTATTGGGTGCTATTTTTATCTCTATTCATTTCAGTCGAAATGCATTCACATGAATTTATCCGTCTAACATTCCATTCATTAACTAAATGCACCATATTATGATAATTACTTACTCCTATTGTATCGAAACAGTGACTCATAAGCAATTCAGCATGTCTAAGGAGTTTAGGATAGAATTTCTCATTGTTAATTTCCTTTCTCCGAAACAAACGTTGATATTCATCAACGCCGAGCAATTCCAAATTCATCCAAGCGACTTAATCAAGCGTATTCGAGCCGTACCATTGTTAACGCCAAGCGTACCGCATTAAACATTCCAAAGGAGCCCTCAACCCCCGTTATCTTCTTGAAGTGAAATTCGAAACCCCGCGTCCAACTGGAATTGCCCATTCTACTCTTTCCCCACATCTCACGCAAAGTAATCTGCCCGTATAATGCCATCAAATGCCTCGTTTATTGCGTAACGGCCAACTTATTTCGGAACAGGGTCAGGAAGCTTTTAACAGCAGGTCCTCTTCAAACGACTGAAAGGTTTAGGTAACAGTTCGAATAATTATCATTATTAGTGCTGACAGAGTCTAAAAGTGAATCATTATAATCTATTTCCTCTGCCATCCATGTCGGGGATAATACCCAGTAGCGAGGTGATGGCTGGGCACCTGAGACTAAATACTGTCGAATAAATGCTTAATGCTAGGTAGAGGATCGAATTAAGGAAACTTGATTGAGGTTTCGAGTAAGCAGTTTTGAGCAAAGTATACATCAGCAATCGGATTAAAGTGATACTTTTGAGGGTATTGCTAATGGGTAAGATAGCGTGACAGGCCATTATTATATATTTATTGTAACATTAAAACATTACGGTTTTAGCCAAGTAATATAACGGAAAAAGAAAAAGAAAAAAAAAAACGTAATTTTTTTTCTTCTTTTTTACTTTCTCATATAGAAATTATAGAAAAGTATGTATCATCAAAAAATCCGAACTCGAGATTTTGACGAAACTTCACGCTTTAGACCTTTCTGACTTCGAAAAATACATTTTTGAAAATTGTCTGTCGATCCATCTGTCTGTCTTTCTATTACTCTGTGACAAAGATAAGTCATCACCGCTTTGAGCTCAATGGGTGAAATATAGCGTAAGGTCATTACATCCAATTAGTAGATTCTGTCTGGCTGCTCAAATGTAAGTTAAAACGATGACTACAAAACTAAGAGAGCAAGATAGATAAAATTTGGTTCACAGATATAACATCTATATTGTAATTGTCTATCTAATTTTAGCCAAATCCAGGAAGATGCTGAAAATCTGTTGGTATTTTCGTTCAAACACGTGTAAACGCTGTCATTCTAAAACACAATGACTTGAAATTATCAAATTTGATATATGATTTTTTGACTGTAGTAGCGATTGTAGCTTTGTGACTATATTTTGATTCCAATCGGTTGGGAAAATTCGTGTCTAAAACACAGATTCATCTTTATTAAAAAGTATGTTAGAAAGTTTTGGAGAGACCACTCAAGCTGTTTAATTATCAGATAGGTTTTATTTATCCACACATTTTAATGTAAAATGACGATAATAGATAGATTTTATCAATCCGCATTTCGCAATGTAATAATACAATGAATTTTATTCCTTCACTTTCCTCACTTTTTCGCATCTCCAAGAGATATTTTACTAATGCTGAATCAATTTACATTCTAAATTAAAAATATTTCATTCTTTGAAGCTTTAAAAATGTCAGACGCTCATTGCATGCAGTCTTTCTATAATTGGATAGCACTATTAAAACCTGCGGTCAGCATTCAAAAGCATTCATGAAGTGTTGCCATCATCTAAATCTTTATAAAAATTAAAAACCGATATTTCCGAGCATTTAAAATGAAATCTGCAGTTTTTATTCAACAATCTAAAACTTTTCTCATAGCAAGTGAATTGATTAGAAATTGTCAGTGTCTATACAAATATAAAGAAAGATGGAAGCAATTGTTTCTCTCCACAAAACCCAGATTTCTCCTACTGTTACCTGATTATTTTACTATGCAAGCGTTATATTTTGCAGTGAGACACAAAAGTTCATTTTGTTGTATTTAGGCAATCGAGTTCCGTGAATCATAGATAAAATATCTGGCTTTTAATGTAGCTTTTTTTCACACTATTTGCGATACTGTAGAATAGGCAGGCATAGCCTTTCGGGCTAATTTGGAACTTCCAACTTTTTTGGGATGGTTAAAGCAATAAATTTGTATAGTTACTCAAATATTTTCAGTAGCTTTCGAAGATGCCGACGTTTCCTGCATATTTCTAAGATTTTATCATTATTTGGTGGAGTTTTTATGATGCGTTTAAAATGTGCGTTCGATTGTATTTTCAAAAAAACATATACCAATGATCAATAAAAACGTTGTTTTAATATCTGATTTATCACAGTTATGTAGCAATCGATCATTACGCTAAATAGATACTGAGATCAGAAATAAAAAAATTATTACGAAGAATGAAATAGAATTCTGGAATTACAATGAGTGAAAAGTAAAAATCTTTAGAGATATTAAAAAAGTAAGAATGCAATTAAGAGTCTCTTTTTAGGGCAAAAACTATAAAGAAAAACATTAAAAAAATACTTGACTGTAGAAATAAAGATAATCGAATTTGATCATTCATAAGAGTAAATCCAAACTCGATTGAATTACTGAATCTGTATTCGAATTTCCTCGCTATAATGGTGTCAAAGCATTTGAACGCATGAATGTTCTCTTTAATTGAAAAAGATTTAAGCACGTTTTTTGAAACGCTTTAAGAAATTTGGAAATATCATATTTTAACGCTGATTATAGTTTTTGAAGATTTTACAAATTTATAAAACAAATAAGCAATCAATTTAATATTTTAATACTGATTTTAGTTTTGAAAATTTTGTAAATTCATAAATCAAATAGACTATTTTTATACGAATAAATACATTGAAATATTGTGTTAGAAACGATGCAGTTAGTCAGAAGCTCAATAAAAAGAGGCAAAGATTACTAAAGTATTAATTCGCCAAATTATTTGAGGAAAGTTAAAACAACTGCCCTTTGATATTGTCAGCCGACATTTTATAAGTTAATATCGACATGAATACCGTCAAAACTAAAAATTATCTGTCATCTGACGATGCAAGTATGTTTACCTTACTTAATGCCGGTAGAGAGGGCAAAACAAAAATAGAGGTGCACTATAATTTGAAAATTGGGATGATTAATCTGTTATCTCCATTGTGTAAATCTTGTTTTAAAAAGAAAATGGCGAATAAAAAAATGCGAAACGTCAGAAAATGATGAATGAACATGTTGATGAATTATACATGAAAACTGAGCTCTCGTTATCTAAGGTATCTCTTCGGAGTGCTTTATACCTTTGTGTTAAAAAAGACATTATATTTAGAAAAGATGGATCTGTTCCGATATATCATAATTTTATATTTCGTCATTACAAGATGCATTAATCAAAAGCTTAAAATGACATTTTTTGCATAAAAGGATTTGTAAAATGCGGAACTAGTGTTATAAAAATGGTGTGTCATTTCTATTAATCAACCGCTTTAAGATTCTATTACATAGTTTTAACAATATATAGAAAAAAATGATTATTGAATTTTTCTCGGACTAATTTATTTAGCATAAAACTGAAGAAATTAACTTTTATTGCCTCAGGAATTCAGTTTCTACTAACTAAAGCAAATACGCGCCTAATTTCGAAAATCAAGTGGAAAAAAGATGATTTTTTATTAAAATTTTTGAAGCTAATAATAATTTTTAAATACTCGCATAAATAAACCCTTAATAGCATGGTCTTATTTTATATTATAAAACATTTTGATAGGTCTTTCCTTATTTTCATTCAAAATGAATTTCTTTGCATCATTCGTGAAAAATAAAAATATCCTACAGTGAAAAATAAGCCTTATGCAATAAATAAGGACATATTTTCAAATCTTAAAAATACAGTTAAGGGAAAGAGACAATATTTTTTTCACTAAAATTTATTATGAAAGATTATTTACTATTACTTTTATTCAAATTGAACTCCTAAATGAGTAGGGGAGACGGAAATGTTATTCCGTTAATATTTGTTCGATAAAGTTTATTCTTGGATAATAATTCTTGTAATTATCATCGGAAATAAAAATACATGTAAGAAAAAATCCGAAATAAGCAAAAAATGTTAATTAATCTGTGTTTTATTATTATTATAGTTATTTAAATATTAATTTCGTGTATTTTATTTCATACTTAATTTCTTTTCGATAAATACCGTTATCATACACCACATATGGTACCATCATTTTTTTTATTTGTTAACAAATTAATTGTTCATAAATTTGTGTCAATATAAATAGTAGCATATTAAAAATAAGCAAGATTTGTTGTGTTTTTAAACTTTGAGAAATATTGATCGTATTCATTTCAATAAACAAAGGAATTTTTTTAGCTGAAAGAAATTATTGTGATAATGTTTATATTTATTTTATTTGTAGCATTTACTCTAAAATGTATCATTTTCTTTTATTGGCTCTCTGCTTAAAAACGCCGTTGTGCTAATTTAATGGAGTAGCGCTTTCCAAATTTGTATAATTTTGAATATTTCAACAAAAGTTATATGCTAACTTATTTATTTATTCAAAATTTGGCATTATATCAAATTTACTTCTATAGTAGCATAAAGAACTGAAATATTTTTATGGAGCATTATGTATATAAAAAAGGAAATGCTAAAAATCAATTTTACTAAAATTATAATATACTCATTGCATTTGTTATCCAGCTTTTTTATGGTTGCCAACGTTTTCTTGAGCCTAAATAAAGGACAACCTTCAATTTTTTTAAAGTCTTAAAATAGGGCTTCTTTGGTTCTGCCTAACATCTACAACAAAAAATTGTAAAGTAGTAAATAGAAAAAAAAATCTATTTTTATATATTTAAATTCTTATGCATTTAATTCGTAATCTTGTTTCGTCCTTTGTTTTGTGTTCTTAAACTTTGGGAGCTATTCATTATGCTCATTTTAGTAGACAAAGTGATTTTCTTAACTTAAAGAAATAATTAGGAAGGAGTTTTCATTTATTTTATTCGTAGCATTTATTCTAAAATACATCATTTTCTTTTATTGGCTCTCTGCTTAAAAGAGCTGTTGTGCTAATTTAATGGAAGAAGCGCTTTCCAAATGTTTATAGTTTTGAATAACTTAATAAAAGTTATGTGCCAACTTATTTATTTATTCAAAATTTGACATTATATCAAATATACTTCTATAGTGGCATAAAGGGCCGAAATATTTTTATGGAACATTACATGTATACAAAAGAGCGAATGTTAAAAATTTTTTTTACTAAAATTATAATATTTTTACTGTATTGATTGTCCAAGTTCCTTATGACCATCAACGGTTATTGAACCGAAATCAACAACAACAACCAATTTTTTAAGGTCAAATATATATATCTTCTTCACCTCTGTTTAGCATTTACAATAAACATTTTTAAAGTGGTAAAGTAGAAAAAAAATGTGTCTTCATATATGTAAATTTTCATACATATAATTCATAATCTTTCTCTGTTTTCAGATTTAAACACAAATTCCAATCCAGCAAAATCACATTTAGATGAGCATCCCGAAGATGAGACAGAGCTTCTTAGTAGTGGTAACCGCATTAACTCATCTGAAAACGATAGGTAAGTTAGTTAATAGTTAAATAGTTAAATATTTTAAATAAGAGCATAAAGGACGTCTTTTTCCCCATTAGCAAGGTCAATATTTTCATTTCTTCTTTCACTTAGATGGGAATCAATTAATATGAAGAATATGCAGATTAAAAATGAAAGTAAAATTAGTTTTAAAATAATGTAATATAAGAAATTAACTCGTAACTGGAGACAGGAGTCAAAATGACTCCATATTGTTCTCTAATTGGATCCTAATATTGGAGTCATAATGACTCTTTATTAGGTCTGATTATTACGTGGTATTTTATCCTTGAATATAATCATCTCTTCAGTACCTTCGATTGTTCTTTCAGCTCAGTACATTCGAGTTATTATTTTTCATTTATTTTTATTGTTTGCTGAATTCTAACAGTTTTTAACATTAGTGTAATTCCGTAATATCTAAACGAAGTAAATACTTATTAAAAGAATGTTTAGGTTTTTCTTATTACGTCTTTCCAACATTTAATATTTTAACATTTAACATTATCAATCAATATTTTCAATATTTTTGGAACTACATGATTTTCAGAATATTGTGTTTCCCAAATAAATTCCAATGCTGTTTGCAAAAGAGAAAAAAAAATAACATTGAAGTCAGTTTGACTGAGGAAATTAATGAGGAATGAAAAAATTGTCAGGAGGAGATTCATGTCTCCAGTTAAGATTTAGAAAGATCTGAAAGAAGACGAATTAAACAATATGAAAGAATTAAAAAAAACTTTAATATTAGAATTAAATAAAAAAGCGTGATTCTGAAAATACGGATGAGGAATAAAAAAAATCAAATTACGATATTCAAATAAAGTTATTTGTTAACTTATGCATAGGCGTTTCGAAAATAACAAATCTTTAGAATAATTGAATAAGATATTTCTAATTATAATTAGATATTTCTTTGAAAACGTATTTATTCAAATATTTACAATTTCATTTTTGAAAGAGATAAAAAAAACTGTATTGACTAGTTTGTTTATTTTTAGGAATTAATGGAAGTTATCTACTTGAAATTCGTCGAAATTTTCTTTCCTAATTTTTTTTCTTTTGAAAAATATCGTTTTACTGCCTAATAATTATTAATACAAAAGAGAGATGATTTATTAAATGAATAAATCTGTTTATGACCCCAGAATGATTCTCAAAAAGCTGGATGAGATTTCTTCATTTATTATCTGTTCAGGGCTAATAAATGGTTTGCAAAAAAAAAAAAAAATAATAAGTTTATGAAAAATAAGCAAGGTTTATTTTTTAATAATATTAAAATTATTTTTTTTCCACAAATAAGGATTTTTTTTTTACATTTCGCAATTTCTGTCTTGCAGTAATGAGTTCCAAATAATAAATCAGATAATAAAATATGGTACCCGTGAAATGAGCTAATTGATAAGAAAAATAATTTTCTATTGCAGAGTGTTATGTACTGTCTTTTTGCTAAAAATAAAGCAAAAACTTCGGAAAATTTTTAAAACAACGTTTTAAATTGATTCGCTGATTATAGAAATTACAGAAAAACAAGAATCCAATGGTATTAAAATACTGATGATTATATTATATATATTGTGCCTTTGCATACATATACTGATTCAACAGGAACACATACATTTAAAGTTGGTTAATTTTTAAATCATCCAAACTTTGCAATCATATCTGAATCTGTAGATCTCGCAAAGGAATTCATTAGGCTCTTGAAATAACCCAAGAAAAGCAATACATTATCCAGTTTTCCAAATTAGTTAAATTAATTTGAATAGAAAATGAATGTATTGCAATTGAAAATATTTTGTTACTAAATTTCAATCTTGTCAGGGTTTCTTTCTTCAGTCTCTTTGCTATTTTCAATTGTCAATGTTATCTCATTCTTTTTTTCGTGTATTTTTTTCTTGCGCTTCTTGGATTTTTTCCTCGTTATTAATTGTGGTTTATTCATTTCGCTTCCTTTCTGTAGACGATGACTTTTTTTTATTTTTATGAAAGTGGCTAATGTAAAATAATTATTATATTAGTAAAGCTACGATATCAAATGAAGCAAACAAAATGGAAAGAAAAAGAAAGTCTTCTTTCAGGACTATCAGTATTTAGCGCAGAAATAATACGAATCAGAGAGTGAGTTGTGTGGTTTGTATACTCCAATATTCTTAAAGTAAGGTTATAAGAATTTCAAATAAATAAATTCATGTTACTTTTTCACACATCCTTTTAGAAAGTAAAAATGATAGAAATGTAATTTTGAATGAGAATAATTTATTCGGTCAAATTTATTTAAAAGCAATTGAATAGTTGATTGCTGAAAAATCAACAATTCAATTGTATTGATGGAATTTTATTAACAGGGTATACTTTAGTTCTTTAGCTATAATAAAACTTCATAGAAAATATTATTAGTGTGCAGTTTATTATAAATATATTAACATTTATGAAGCTATATTTTTATGTTTAAAATTGAATGCCTGTTTGTTTCAACCTCATATAATTCGACATGTCTCGATAGAATCGATCAACATTTGACACACATATTTTTTAGAATCTGAAAGGATTAACTTTTATATTTAAATTTTCTATGGACGTCTGAAAAGAGTGAAATAGAGAAAGAAACATATTTCATTTTTTTTTTCGTAATAACTTTGGAAAATGCCAGTTCACAAAAAATATTTTTACATAATCTTAAAATTTATAAAAATAGATTTTCAGTGATATAAATTTCTTTGGTACACACCAAAGAAAATTTTATTTCTCAAATTTTAATCGATTTTCCAAGTTTTCAACGAATGATGCTATTGAAATTATTGTATTGCATTCTACAACAACTGAAGGGGTTGAATAGAAGAATTCAAAAACTGTGCGAAGCAAAATAATCAACATTTTACTTTTTTCTTATGGATACATATGTGGAACAAATAATGTAGACGGAGCCACAGGTACATTGGCAAATAATTTTAGTCTTCTTTCTCTCTAACATTTAGTACCTTATTCCTATGTCGGCTATTCCAGTGGCAACGCAGTGGAAAATTTGAGCCACTATTCCAGCAGAAAAGCTATGGAACAGTTGAACGCCTATTACAGTGCCGCCAATGCTTCCAGTGCCAACACAGTGGAATAGATGAACCACTATTCCAGTGGCAAAGTTGTGGAATAGTTTTGCGAATATTATAGTATCGCCAATGCTTGGTGAGGGATTATTCACTTCTAGTTTGGATTATACCAACGGCCCATCATGTTTACAGACTAGTAAGCGCACAATTTATGAAGATTAAAAGAAGTGCATTAGTTGAAAAAATATGAAAAAGTTGTAGTCAAATGAGTTTTGACTTGTCTATCTGATTTACATTTTTATGTTAAAAAATAATGCTTCATTATCTTTTACAGTTATGTAATCGAAGAATCCATGAAACCAGATTCCAACGCTGGAAAATAATAATAAGAAGAAATCCGTATTTTTTTCTATTTTTCTTTCGATTACTTGCTCAATTTTAAGATAATTTTTTGTGATTAACAAAATGCTAATCGAGTCTTAAAATTCGGTGTACTTATTCATTGCGTAAAAGCTACGAAAATCTTCAAAAAATAATAAAGATTTCGAAAAAAATAAAAAGATATTAGAAAATTCAAAGTTTGTATATCAAGTTTCTTATATAATTTTTAATAGAATTTCTTTTATACATACATTTAGTTATCAAAAATTTAAAATTATTCAATGTCTTCTTTTATTGCTTCAAAAATAATATTAATTATTATTTCCTTATATTCAAACTTGCATTTTCACCATTCATATTCTTCTATGATAGTTTCATTTTTTTAATAACACAAAATCGTATTCATCTCTTCTTAGTTGCATACTTACAGTAACCAAACCATCCATTCACACTCAAATAATGCGCAACTCCTATGCATATCTGCAATAACTTACATCATCATAAATCTTTTTTGATACGTTTTTAATATCGCCTTCAAAGATATCGCTTCTAGATTATAATTCTGATGTAATCATTAAACATCATTAGTTTGTTTACTTTTTCTGCGTTACAGGTAGATAGAAAAGTAAAAGAGGCAGTAACTAGGGAAAAAAGTGAAAATGGAAAAATCAATTTTTACGACCAGCACAGAGAGGTGGATAATTTTGATTCTTCGCGTTTTATCACTGATTTCACTCTTGAGCTCCTTCTAAAATTAAATCTGAACACGCTAACTACATTTTTAAAAACCTTAAATGATGTTCAATATCAAATCAAAATATTAGACAATTTTTTCTTTTAATTTACAACTATTTTCTATTTAATAACTGTAATAAAATTCGAATCTTGATTAGTTGAAACCTTATGGCTCAAAATGTTTGACATGCAAACATCTGTTTTTAGTTAAACATGATGGTTTGTGTAACCCAAACAAAACTTATGGCTCGTTTCCAAAATAATAAATATGTTCACCTAATGATGTAGATATTTGTGATAATATTAATGATCTCTGGATCTCGAATTGTAATTAAACTTTATAATGACCCGTTTTGCAACATTTTCAGATGGAAATTTATTTTAAAGAATTTCTCTTAATAAGTTTCGTAGGAAAATAGCAGAAATATTTTTCATATAATATATTCCAGTTTAATGAATTGCGAAGCGAATTTTCTATTTCGTATTTCAAAAAAAACTTTTTAGTTGTTAAATACAGATTTGTTAATCATTATCTTAATAACATACTGATATTT